>NW_010559158.1:0-17379 GCF_000687285.1 Phaethon lepturus | reverse complement strand
TTAAAGCAGTAGGGAGCCCCCAGAGGGCACAATCCACTTACCTTTGGGAGTCCGAAGGAGGCAATGGCAGCCAAGAACACAACTCATGTATTACAAAATACAAGGAAATTTCAGGCACAGTTTAAGGGAGCAATGAGGTATCTCTGCAGTGTCCAGCTCTGATAACTCCCTTCAACATTCGAGCGCTATAAAAATACCTGCTGTTGCCCTCAGTGCATAAACTGGGGCTTATTCCCAGCCCTTTGAGATCGCTCCCTCTCAAACAATATTCTCTTGGACTTACACCCCTCCTCCCCCCCGCCAAAAGCACCCAAAACCCCCAAAAAGCCCCTGCACACCTCCAGATTAAAAAATGCCTTTTTTACACAGGAGGTCAAAGATGATTTCTCTAAAACTTCACAAGGCTTCACAATCTCTTAAAGACCCACAGTGTGACATTAAACTTTGTGCAAGAGAAAAAATGAGTAACACAGAGAAAAGAAGTAACACGCTGCAATCAAATTATTTGCACAAAGTAAAAATCTTTATCTTCACGAGGATAAACCTACTTTAATTGCAAAGAGAGGGAGGTATTAAAACAGAGTCAAGTTTGCTTTTGGATTTGTAAAAGCAAAGCTGGTTTTTGGTATTCAGTCTTCTTTTAAAAATATGAATATATTTATATTCATATTTATTTAATATATATGCATACAAATAAATACATTTTCTATGCCTCTCCTGCTCACCTATGAATAAAGTTTTAATAACAGTCTCTTTTACTGCCATATTAATTTTGCCCTGCCTTCAGGACCACCAAAGAAACCAACTAAGATGCAAAAATCCCTTCAGACTGTGCACCACAAATACATACCAAAGTGCAAATAAAACAAGCCTCGACAAAATAAAAATGAATCGAGCATCATTTACAAGCCCAACTTCACCACCATCAAAAACACGTATAAAAACTAGCCGTGGCAAAAACTGGGAAGGTTTGGACTTTGGCCAAAAATTCAAATGTTTGGCTGCTTATCCCAAATTTTATCTTCACTACCATAACATTGGGAAGACTGTAATGTGCAAGCATGGCCACCCCTCCCATCAGAGTTCCTAGCCAAGCCTTTCCTTCTTCTCATTTAGTTTGACAGTAGCGTACATTTGGTCCCAAGGCAACATTAATTTCATACGTATGCCCCACATGAGGCTTCATAGTCACCGGTCCGAAGAGGTTTAACGGGGTTTGGAGTGTAGAGACTAACAGGTATTTGAACTCTAGAGTCCTGGTGGAATAATCTTCATACTGCTCCCATTAACCTGGGTGTGGATGGAGCTTTGGCCATTTCTTGGGTGATTTTGTTGCAGGGACAGTATTCACACACTCTCTCTCTCCTGGACGCATCAGCAGAGCAATGTGGACTAGATTAGATGGCTACACCCATTTGAGTACTGTGCATAAAAGTAACCGACTCAGACTCTGCTCCAAAGTACATTTGCCCTTAAAATGAGAAAGGTTCTTAACTCACCAGTCAAAAACAACAGCTGCAGACAGACAGAGCGCTGTTTACCACTGTATTCACCCTGAAACCTAACCGCATATGAGAAATAACTATTGGTAACTACTTCACTGCCAAGCACGAGGACGAAGTTCGGATCACCAAAGTGTGGAAATAATCATGAAGTAACTGTCAAGCAGGAAAAAAAAATTCTCAAGTGACATTTAGCCAAGTCCAGTCAGACCAAGGTTATTTTGTTTTGTCTTACCTTGGAATAGTCAGTGTTGCAGTTCTTGATCTTCCAGTAGAAGAATCTGTGATGTTTTTCCTCTTGGGCTGGTGTCTAATTTTCACAGCGAGGAGACAAGTGGGATGCATATGAGTTTGAGGGAGACCTCAAGGTTGACCTCAACTGTTAGTTGTACAAGTTCAAGTCCTGCAGAAGCCAGGCACCAATTTTGCCACCATCCCAGAGAAGATGAATAAGACCAGCACCTTCCAGGGACTGGAAGCCGACTTTCAAAGACACCCTTTCCCAGGTACTAAAAGCAGCCCTTAATAATCACCTCAATTTATTTGTGTTCTGTCTACACCAAATTCTGCTGAGCAGTGAAAATTTAGGACCATGTTGCTAACATTCCAAAACAGAGGAATATCCATTCTTTTAATAGTGAAGTAAGGCAAAGGTGACATGAAGAACACGAGACAGATCATGTCTAATTTACTGAAATCATTTACTTGAAGCTACAAAACAGTTGTGCATGTGCAGCAGATTTCGGCGCTGATGATCAGCACATACAGAGCGATCTGAGCAAGGGAGGTCGGGGGGAGAAGCCCGGCTGGAGCCGAGCTCCTGTGGAAGCCTCCTTTCCCCTTCCGCGGCAATGTTTCAGATTTGTGTTCACCTGACACGCAGTTGCTGCCATTTCATTTGCAGATCTGAAGGAATCATGTCAGTACAAGAAAAGCAATCGTTTCTTTGGTTTTTTTTATTTTGCAGATTAATTAAATACTTATGGAAATGAGAGCTAAACAGAACTGGTTTAAGCCAACTTGCTTTATTGACTCTTGACTATCTGAATCCCGCTACGGCTTCGGGTATCTTGCACCTTCTCTCCTTCCAGGTCTAGTTATAGGCTGAAGATCAGCCACCACAGATCAGCTGCACTTTATTAGATTCAGACCCAGTTAGTTTATTAAAAGTTAACGTTTTACTTTGTGAACACCCCTCGCAGCTGTTGCCCCATTTAAAAGAGGCCGTTTACGTTTCTTAATTGTGTTTCTCCCATTATTTCTTGCAGCTCTGATGCACTATGCAAAGGCAGGTTGGGAGGAGATCAAGGTAAGAACACTCTGGCACTGCCAAAGCAGGATTTTTTTGAGGAGTACGTCCTTCGTGGTGAGTCCTGATGCAGCAATCCGGCAGAGCGTGGAGGAGGGACAGTGTCCCACAGTCCGTATTTTGGTGGAAATATAACATTTCTGTTTCTGCACGAGGTCATTAAGTGTCTGTGGCACATTTCAGTTGGAAGGTTTTAAAGTGCTGAGTCCTGGATTGGATCCAAACTGAGTGACTGCATTCTTCCTCCCCAAATCCCTCTCGTAGACCCAGTTCGATACTGCTTTTGCCCCTTTCCCACCCTGCGGGGCTGGGTTATGTGCTCTCTGATACACCGATCGCTTTCGCTGCAGGGGGAAGATGACTCGGAGCTGGGAGCATCAGTATGGATTTGGGAAATCCGGGTTTTCTGCACCATCCCAGGCTTCCCAACATGGGGCCAGTCGCTTAGCCTTCCCGTGCCTCAGAAGAAACGGAGGCAACAACAGGTTATTATTGCAGGTGCTGCAGGCACAATATTATGCACATAATGCAGTAATATTGCATTAGTGCTGCAGGCAGAAATACGTGAAAGACTGTGAGGCACTCGGATATTACAGTAATCAAAGGCATACAAGTACCAAAGATTGACAGATCACATCTTCACAAAATCAGTAAGAAAATCTGCAAAGCATCTGGATGAAGACTAGTCCAGAAATACACAGATATTGGTATAAGTCCCTTGTGCCAATATTTCTGTCTGATAGGAATTAAGATGAATTATCAATTACAAATATAGGAGAGAGCTATAACATGTAAAATGAAACTGTATTATCATAATTTTAGTTCTTGATTCTCCTTATTTCTTTCCCGCCCTCTTCCACTACTAATCTATCTTCTTTAGGAAAAATAGTATCTAAGTATAGTGGGGCTTGATTACTAAGAACAGCTATTAATGTAGTGTCTCAGAGTGCTCTCTAGGCAGTTAAAAGGCTTTTAACAGTAAAATATGAAGGTTTCTTTCAAATCTGCAGGCATCTGCCTTCTAAAAGTTTCTTTCCGTTGACAACATTTCAGTGATTTATGGAAGTTGAAGTATCTGATTTTTGTCTCCCCACAATAGATGACTGCTATTTTTTCTTATTATTTTGTAAAGGCAACGTCATTATCTTAAGCAGGGGAAAAAAAAAAGTTAAGAGCTACGTTAAAGATACAGCTTTCAAAATAATTTTTTAAGGCATCTGGCCTTATTTAAACCATCAAATTTACATTCAATTCCTTCAGGGATGGCTCCGTTGCTTTGCGCTGGCTCTGTGCCCTCCGAATAAAGCCCTGGAATTAATGCATGCCACCGCCGCGTTTCCCTGGCTGCGCCGCTGCTCCGTGTAGATATATAGTGGGGGTATAAAAAGCCTAACCTTGGACAAGATGATTCACTTAGGAAAAAAGAAAAAAACACAACAGTAACTGGGTAAGTTTCAACTAGGGGTTAGACTTGTGACTAATGTCACTATCTATTTGTTCTTAAATTATTAGTAGAAGTGTTTATGTACTATGAAACATTCTGTATGAGCTAGACGGGAAGCTATAAAACATTTTATGAGATCTACACACGGCTGATGGCAGAACGTTAATACAACGCTAAGATTCATCTAAATTCAAGAAGTGCCAGAAAACACGTTTGTTTTTTTTTTTCTTTTCCCCAGTGAGATCTTCACTTGACAGAAAGAAGTGTGCTCTGAAAAACCCAGCGGGGCCAAATTCTGCAAGGTCCTGAGTGTCTCTGGAGAAACATGGAGCACTATCAGCTTCTCCCAGTTTCCAAGGGAAGGCAAGAGCCTTTTAAAGGGCTTTATTTTCTCGGAAGAAAGCATGAGGAGGGACAGGTCAGGGAACGAGGTGAAGCCCGTTAGAAATCGGTCTTGTGCCTCCCTCACCTCCGACAATTTTCAAGCTGAATTATTGTCCCTGTTTTGTGGATGGCTGGACTAAGGAACCAAAAAAACTAGCTAATATATCCCCACAGCAAGGCACTGAACTGCGAGAAAGTCTCTTACTCCTTTAGATGTTATGCAGTTTTATTCCTACAGAAATTGGTTCCGTTTCCTCTCTTCAGGTAACTAATAACATGTTAAATAATCAGTGTAACCTGCTTCAGTTCCTGCAAATCCTTGCTAAGAATCAAAATTATTTGCAAGTTGAAATTACTCAAGCCCCAAGCTATTCATACGAATCTCAAACTGGTTTTTTTGCATAGAATAAAGAAAAAAAGCTTAAGAGAAAATGTGTAGCACCGGTTTAAACCAACATCTCTGCTTCTGCAGCACGCAAAGGGGTGCTAAGACGCGCTCCGCGGGCAGCACGGGCCGTAAGGTCTCACTTTGTTTCAAACAGAGTTAAAGAAAACTCTGAAGATGAGAAAAAAGCAATTACTTCCCCAAATAAGAATAAACTGGGTTAGTCCAAGATAGGGAGACATAACCTACCTTGTTTTACTCTAAATTCAGCTCGCTGCCTTATGCAGAGAAGTGAAAGGTTATTATATGGGTTTACCGGGCAAACCCAGATTTTATAAATAATTGCCTGTCAGACCGTTCAAGATAGACAAACATACAGCAGACCAACAAAAACATGATCTGTCATATTTCTGAGAGAAATGTATGTTGAGTCTTCATTCTCTGGGACTTTAAGTAGACCAGTAAAAAATAAGTGCCAGTATTTTTCCTGCTTATGCATATTTTAAAATGTAAAATCTGGGAGAGATACAGCTATGGAAGGAATTTTGATTCCAGTACCCAGTGCCTGAAACGGTTTCTTCGGTCTGTATCCTGCAGATCGAAACCAAATACAATAAATGCTGGTGTCCTTTTAAAAAGTCTGGATGTTTACAGCAAGCATATAATTTTCCATGATTAAGGACGCCAACAAAAATAAGAGTGATGATAAAAAGAAAAGTTTAATCATATATTTCAAGAAGCACAGATGGAACATCAGAAAACTTCCCCCCCTCGTTTAATACACTGCGTTGTGCACGGTACTTTCAGTCCTTTACACGGAGATTGATTCCAGAAAACAGAAGCATAGGCAGGTAAAAGGAAAAAGCAGTTTATGAACGGCAGTAATATTTGACGTACAAAGTTCACTTTTACTATATTTTGGTTGCAAAGAGACGAGACATTTTTCCATTTATTTAAAATATACGTATATTTTTAAAGGTTTTGCAAGCAGGTCCAGGAAAGCAGGGCAACAAAACCACTTACAAACGACCACAAGAGCACACAGTAGGAGTAAAGATTAAGACCTCACATACTAAGCACAAAGCAGGAGGATGGCTGCACTACATAAAAGTGATACTTTGCTGATCTCCTCTCGAGCTCGTTGAGTGCTGTGTCCTAATTTGAGGTTTAAGTTCGATTTCAAGGCTGGGCGAAGAGCAGCTGGAGCAGCCCCTGGGTACCACAGGGACACAAGCAGTCCATGCCTGTCGGTCCTGACGACGGGCTGAGGCACGAGCCCTTTTCTCCGGTCGAGCATCATCGCGGTTAGCTCTATATTTGTACGGTTTTTATGGGAAGGAATGAATGTGTGTGTGAGGCCAGCGAAGGCTGGTGGAGCAGGGGATGGGAAGAAGCATAGAGGGAGGGACTGAGATTTAAAAAATAAACTTGAAAACAAACAACGTGAACTAAAATATTAAAAAGGCAGAAAGGAGCCCATTTTTTCTTTAACCAAATCCAACAGTAATGCTGCCCTTGTCAACAACAGAGACAACATCTGCTTCCTGCACCAAATGCTGAGCAAGTACGTAACGTTAAGCCTTTGCCTGGAACCACTAAGACAGAAACAGTTATTTAAGTACTTTGGGATATATATTTCTGCATAGGGGCACAATCCAGTGGCATATCACTGCAAAGGCCCTCCTTGATTTCAGAGAGCAATGCCTCAAGCCCTAGGAGAGGAATAGAATAAAAAGAGAGATGGCAATATTGAGAATTTGGGGCTGACCACTTAGCCTGTCCTCGGGTCTGCAGAAAGGCAAGCCTCCACCTGGTAAAGTACAGCTTACCTGAACTTTTTTCTCAGTATCTTTGGATCTGCACTTGCTATTACTATCATCAAAAAGCCCCTCACTGGATTAAACTGAGTTACACTGTCTGAACCCCTAAAAGTAAGTTGAGAGCAATCAGAGGAAAATAGCGGAAAACAGTTTTTCTTTTTGTAAAAATCACAAGGAAAACCTATATAATCTTTATATGACCTGTATAAATCTATACAGCCCAGTCTCCCTCTGGCCTCTTTCTGCCCCATCCCGCTTTACGAAACAGCATCTCCAGGAGAACATACAGACTTACAGACACTTAAATAAACACGCCATCCCATCGCAGAAGAAGGCTGACAGCAGTAAGTCTCCTGCAAACTTCAGCATTGTCTGATCTGCATTCTTGTCCACCTACACCCTATCCCAAACATCCTGCCATTAATTAGCTCAATGTTCCAGCTAGTAAACAAGAATAACGATTGAGGGGGCTGGAAAAAGAGACAGAGCCAGCCAGCAGATAGTCACAACAAACCAGCCCACTCACTGGTACACGGAGACATTGGAGCTTGTATTTTTTTTCCTTCCATGGAGGGGAAAAGAAAATCACCTTAATATAACACTGTCTTTCCTGTTGCTGCAGCCACATCCATATTAGCAGGCGAGAAAAGTCATCCCGTTTCTGCGGTAGGCACTCTGTCAAAGAAAGAGAAAATCTGCAATGAATTATCACATCAAGTTAAACAAGGGAAGAAGGCAGAGAGCAAGGCAAGGCTTTCTTCCTGTTTTGGAGACTATTCTGGCTGCAATCTAATAGCGTGCTTAATCTGAACATTTCTGGTGGGGAAGCTATAAGCAACCACTCTGTCTATTAAAAAATCAGTGTGGTTAACAAGTGGTTAGTGACTCTATTTCAGGAGAGTGAGAGATATGCAAAAATGTAACATCCTATTTCGTTAATTGCCTGCAAAATAGATGAGGCCAAAAATACACTATTTTGCTGAATCTGTTTGTCCTTTATAAGCATGTGTTCTCTACTCACTATGCTCAAGAATAATTTCTAACCTATCTTAATAGTCTATAAATTACTGAATAATTACAGTTTTCTAAACCTAATTTATAGTCTGAGTCTAAAACTATGTAAACAGACACTGGAACAATCCTCACCCCCCCCAACCAAATCAAAGACCCTCTGGTCACTACAAAATAATCTGATATTCCATATAGTGTAACCTGGCATCAAGCGTTTCCAATGGTAAAGCAGAAGAATTAAACAGCATTTGAGAAAATAATTTTAAAAGATCCTGTGACACTGTCTCACTAAAATACCTTTCATGAATTTTTAACATCTCTTTCTGAATCAATATAGGCAACTATATGCCTTTTTGTGCTGGCACACTGGAAACTCTATATTTTAAGGGGATATTCTCGGTTTAAAAATGTATTGCTATTTTTTGTGTGCGTGTGATATTAATGATGTCTTCAAAAAGTTTAAATACTTTTGCTTTATTTGGTTCACCTTTGGCAGCCGTTTCAGCTTTGAAAATGAAAATGTAGTCATCTATTTCGTTACAGTTAGTGCTTCGTCAGATTTATTTTGTACCTCTTAAGTTCAAGCACTTAGGAAGTGACTTACATAACTACCATTTCTAGTGGATCTACCAATTTCCTAATTAATTTCAGTGAGATCAATTTCTCCTCACTTAAGCTAGAATTAGTAGAGAATCATTAAGAGCAAAGTATAGCCTTGAATAGCTTTGTATATAAATAGTGTATTTATATACCGAATGGTCAGGAAATCATTTCAAAAACAGCAAGCATGTATTCAGGGAGACATTTACAGACACTGAATATGCAAAAGGAAATATGTACAAGATGTTCATTACAGCATCCTTTACATTAACACCATACTTCAATATAGACATCTAGCAGCATATGGCATTAAAGTCAAAGAGCAGAATATTAGCTCTGGGATATATAGCCAGTCATCAGACATGACAGTATCACCGCAAACAAAACAAAAAATAAATCCAGAGACTCTATACCCAAACATGAAATGCACAGAACAGACTAGCCAATAATTTTGAAAGGATCCAATATATTCCCACAACCACAAGCAGCAAGTCCAAGGGAGTTTGGATCTGCAGCTTGCCCAAACCATTATGGCTGGCATTTTGAAGTCGATGCAAAAGTCATGTTTTTAGCTCCCTGACCCCGATATTTTTACAGAGCTTTACAACCCAAGTGACAAACTTTAGCACATAAACAAAATATTCAGGGCTCTTGTGCAGTTTCCTTGAAGATAAATGAACCCGAGTATAAAGCTGGATCCACATGAAAGGTAAAAGGTTGAATTTTGCGAAAGGAATTTTGGTTGCAAAGCAAAGTTGGGCTTGGCGGGGCTCACCTGGGAAATGATGAAGTTTAATATTTTCCAACATGGGCAGTATTATACGGTTAGTTATATCCCTGAAAAGGTCATTTTAGAAGCAAGTTTCAGAGGAGGGAGGATAACACCTTCAGAAAGTTGGGCACACCCACCAGTCTATATTTAGCAATATATTATAACTAGTGTGGCTATAGTTAGGATTGAAAACTATTTCCTACTTAAGCCCCTGTTTCACATACTTTAAACTTTCTGAAACATTTGCCCTTGGGCTGAAATTTCCTCTGCTTTAATCTCTGCCTGAAGTTCAATTTCTTTGGAAAGGACCAACAAAATTCCTTAAACCATTTTGAAGTTCAGCAATAATGAAAACAACACATTTTTCCTTCCCAAGCTAGAGAAAGTGATTCTGATATATGCATATTTTATTATGGAATTTAGCCATAAATTGAAGCATTTTACCCAGAAACAATCTTTACCTTCAACCTCAGCTCGAAGGTAACTGTTTTGAAAATCAGTATTTCAGAGGACAGAGTTTGATTCATCCCATTCCATAACAAGGTAACGCTTTGTTCTTATTTTGATACATTATTAGATAATAAAAGTTAACCTCCAAAATGCTTTTATGCAGAGCAAAAACTATTTTACAGTCATCCCATAGTTCTGAGATATACCATATATCTTTAAGATATATACAGCTGAATTTATGATACTAAAAGACATATCTTTACATGCCAAGAACAAAACAGCAAGATGTTTTTTATAAGACTTGCATGTCTATATGCCCTTGCAAGAGTGTATACGTATGTGGCAGTCACTTACTGTGGTTTCATATAATGTAAAGGGTTTGGATGACACTTTTGGGCGCTTTTATGACACTTTGGCAGTATCCAATTTAAAAAAAAAAATATTTGGCTCAGAATTACAGATAGAGGATGGTGCAGGCTCTTGATGGGGGATTAAAATGGCACGCCATAGCTATATCCATTTTGCTGGATACGTCTTGTTGTAGCCCAATGTCAGGAGATAACATAAGCCCACGGTCCCTCCTGGAGCCCTTTTTGGAAAGGTGTCTACTGCATCCAAATTTTTTGTGTGCTGCCTCTCAAAATTTACTGTCTACCAGCCTGTGCTTTGATTTTTCCTGCTGTGGGCTGACTCTTTGCCATGGCTGAAGGTCCACCAGCCTGTTACTGTACCCGCTATGTGGGCGGGTGGTCAAGGGACCACCTGTTAGACATAGGAAATCACCTTGCTTGGCACAACTTGCATAGTTAACCTTCCCAGAATGGATTCCAGGCTCTGAAAAGTTGATACAACCTTATTTGGCCCATCTAGCTCTCACCAAAACTCTTCTTGCCCCTTGCTATCATATGACAAGATTTTGCCTCCCCTTCTCTGGGGAAAGGTGAAAGGACAGATTGCTGCTACCCACAACTAGAGTCTAAGCAGGCTGGACCACGGTGAAAGCAGAAACACGACCTTCGTCTTCCCCAGTCCACTCTTGCCACTTGCTCCCATTTAGGGGAGAGGAATGACGATTGTGCTGCTTAGTCCCCTGCTTCCCAGTCCTGACCCCAGCCCATCTAGGCACCATGTGAAGAATCATCCTCTCCCTGCCTGTAGTATAAGAACCCTAGCCTGAAAATGTTGCACCTTTACGTTATCGAAGCATGTTGGATTCTGCTACAAAGATCTTCCCTGGGAAAATAATATAGTAATTATTTATAAATATATTATTAATTCTTTACAAATAATAACCATTTATTTATTTAATAAATGAAGGTAGGTCTTTTTCCAACAGTCGGAAAGGAGGTACAATGAAGCAGAAAAGATGAGCAGTGTTCAATGCTGTCAGTCATCTAAAAGCAAGATCATGCTTTGCCCTTAGTTTGGTGAAAGAAGGAAAAAGTAATAGCTTAAAAAGGCAACCTGGAACAAAAGGCCTTGGTCAAGTAACTCCTCAAGTTTCAGGAGGAGTTTTTGCATTTCCTACTCTCTTTTTTGGTCATGGGTCCTGTAGTGGTAGCCTGAGGTAGCACATTATGAAGGACCACAAAGAACCGCTCCGTGAAGAGGGCAGCAAAACTCCTGTCCCCACAGTAGGTCACAGGAAAAATTAAAGAGTTTCCTGAAATGTTCATAGGACCAATTAAGGAGCAGAAAATCATGTGTTCATTAACACAAGTTATACTGCAGCTGTGATTTACAGAAACAAGTCCGAGCCAAACCTGAAGATGTGAGTACTCCTCAGTTAGATAACATATCAGATTAGAAAATTAAGACTTCTGAACAGGCACCTTAGCTAGAAATGGTTTCCAGGTAACAATTTACACTAGTGCATAATTTCACAGCTGTAGCATGATGAGAAAGAATAATTTTGGCATGAGAAAGAAACAGCTGTGATTTTTGAGTGTGCTGATGTTTAATTCTTATTTAGGATAAAATTTGGAAAGCCGAGGGTAAAACATCTCCAGCAGGCAACCTAGATACTAAACTTTACTGGGCCAAATCCTCCATTGGTTTAAGCCTGCAGTTCTGCTTACATTAAAGCTAAGGCACAATGTCATACCACAGGTCTGTTGTATCACTTAATAATGACAAATCTTGAATAATAGGTCCTGTATAAGCAAGTTACAGAACAGCATTTTAAAAATTGAAGTCTCCCTTTCTTGTTGCCCTCGTGTATGTGTGTGGGCAAGTGGTTTAATTACAATGCATAAAGTGGAATGGCAGACAGAGACAACAAAATCAAAGAGCAAGTCCTGGCTGAACTTCATTAGCAAACATAAATACAAATAGGCACATCTTGTTTGTGACATGCCATGGTCCTTTCCTCCTTTGGTAATTTTACTCTATTCTCTGATATTTGCATAAATGTAAATCGAACCATATGACTTCCACAGGCATATGATAGGGGAATCAGATGCAAAACTTTTTTCATTAAATAATTTTTTTCATCCAGTCTTATAATGTTACTGTGAAAATCAGGGAGGATTAGATCTCAGACAGTGAAAGCCTTTATTTAAGAACAGTGGAGGGAGCCCTGCCCTTTAAATAAGAGACATTCTTGGATCAGACACTGGCTGGCAGGATGGAAAAAAAGGATGTAGCATTAACTTTCATTCCATTCCAAATAACCTGGAACCCATAAAACACAAGATTCTCTAATTTTAAATCTGCTCCTTTTCTCCCTGTGTCTTCTTTCCATTTTATATGGGGAATGCTAACTTTGAAATTTCATTAGCCTGCCATAATATCAAAGAAGTCACCCTGGACAGATTCATAGCTCTTTGTACATAAAAACATCTACATTAAAACCCCTGTGATTAAAAGGTTACTCCTCTAATTTTTCCCAGCCTCCATAGACAAACCACATTCAAAGAAGTGTCAGCTTATTTAAAGATTAAAATAGTAATTAGTTTAGGAGGCAAAATATAAGCGACATTGTTTGAAAAAGAAAATCCGTATGTTGTTTAGAAATAGTTGCTTCTGTTCAGCTCTAAATAAATTTGTGGGGATATAAACCCTCCTTATTAAAAGTGCATACATGTTACAAAAGAAATATAATGGATAATACTCTCTCCAATTTAAAACAATAGCACTGAAGGCTCCAATTCTACAAACCCATCTTTAATCAGTAGCCAAAGCCCAGATGCCTGATATTACTCAGAGGGTGAGGGAGCGTTCTATGTATATAATGCCTAGTACATGATCAATAATGAATAACAAATCCCAAATATGTATCTATGAACACCCAGGTTTAGTAGATTATGAACTTGTATGATGCTCCAGGTGATCTACCCTGCTGTATTCATGAAATCTCGGGGATTTCATTTATGATGGAGCCAGACCGATGTGCTGAATGCATCCATTTATCCATACAGTAACGGTCCCTCTGGAGGCACAACAACATTTATGCTTAAGCTAGCCCCCAAGGAACCACAGTTAGGTGTAAGAAACACAAATGAAACAACTTTATTCCTCAGGTCTGTTCCCTGAGTCTTCACCCATCCCGTGAGACACCAGCAAAAGCAGCTGCTTCCATGCCCTGAGTACCTGCCCTCCAGGAAGGGGACCGCGAGGAGCAGCACATTTTACGTAAGGGACCACAAACATCAAGCACTGATAAAAGCACTGCTTCAGTAAACCACCCCTCAACAGCTTGTAACAAAATGCTTTCCAGCGAAGTCAGTTCTGGGCTTTGATTTACCTTTTATATGCCAATGGCGTAAACTTTTTCAATAATCACATAAAAATGTCCTGCTGTGTCCAGGAACAGGATATATCCAGGATATAACATCCAAGACTGTTAAGGAACATAGGCTAGATCTCAACTACCCAACTTTCTTATTGTTGCTCTCTGCTACTGGGAATGATGGCATTCCCAAGGCTGATGGAAACGTAGGATCTCTGAAAAACAAGGACCAAATGTATTTCCCAGACACCTCGTGCAATACCACCAGTGGAAGGAGAACAAAATGTAAGGCTTGTACTGCTGTCCTTCAGCTGGTTTTGCCGAATTCGCAATGCTGCAGTTAACTAGCAAACACTGTTCTCAGGGCTGGGCTGATATTATAAGAAAGAAAAACAAGGCAAAAGGATCATGGCTTCTGTTGCAGCAAGAACTGGGGTGTGGGAGTGGGGTACCAATGTCTGCCAAAAGAAAAAAAGAACAAAATTGGTAGGGAGAGAGAGATCATTTTAAGTTTCTCAGAGGGTACTGTAAACAGTGGAGAAAGAAGGAAAAAATGGAACTATAAAACAATACTTGGCAGCCAGCTTTGCAAAACAAACATATTTTTGCAAAGTTCTTCCCATCACTGCCACCAACTTTAATAGGCTTTATTCGTCTGAGAGCAAGAAACCCTTTTTAATTGTCAGAGAAAAGGCGACACTGCTTAGCACACTGATAGAAATTCCTCGTCTGAGTCCTGCTTCACCCACACATTGCTCTTGGTTCACAGAGAGAGGAATTCCTTCCCCCAGGCTGCAAAACCTGTAGCTGGGCTCCATCACCACCCTTCCCTGGACCAAGGGAGCCGGCTGCTTCTCCTGCAGAGCAAGCCAAAATCCAGCAAGTTATTATTGCCATGGGTCTAATGGCCCATAACTGTCTACCCATGACATGCCATTGGCAAAGCACGCAGCAGGTCTCCAGGAGGCACCAAACCTTGAAGGATACAACCTGTTGGACCCCACTGTCATTGCAAAAGCTTCATCCCCACCACTGCAATGGAAATGCAGTGGTCCCTCAGTACCCCTGATCTCCTCATGAGCATCTCCTCGTGAGCATAGATCATTAATAATTTTTCACTAATAACTAGTTAATGAGTTCATTAATAATTTTACCGCCTTACGTCAAACTGGTCAAAACGCTTTGGGGTGCTCAGAAGCCAACGTCTCCTCTTTGATGTGTCTCAGCTCGATGCTTTAGCTGTACAGCAGCAATAACGTATGTGGGCAACTTTATTATGTCTGAGAATGCAGTTAAAGCTAGAAGCCTTGAGAGAAACAAAAAACAGACTTTGGGTATGGCTAGATACTGGAGCCTCTGGTTTGTGACTCAGGGCACTGCACAGTCACAGCACTCCCATGTGGAAATATACCACTAATAATAAAAACTCCTTCAATCTGAGAGAAATTCAGCGTGAAATAACCTGGATGGCTCCCTCTACCCAAGGGTGGATCTTCTTATCTTTTTAAGGTTTCCTCCTACTGCTGTAGGAGCTTAGGTTTTTTTCTGTAGGTGACAGAAGAGGTTAAATTCCCCCTCCATGTCGCTACTGCTCACGAGTCGGCATATGATTTTTAGCGAATTTATTTGGAAACAATATGGTGTGGCACAGTCGTCTCAGTACAAGGGCAGGAGCCAGGGCTGGGCGCTGCTCCCAGCTCTGACACTTACTTGCTGTGTGGCCTCAGACAAACCACTTAATGTCTCTGTGTTCCAATTCCCCCTGCCTTTTAAACAGAAATACTATCACTCCCTGAAAACCTTTTTTGAGGATTGCTTGATTACAGAGCTAATACATGGCATTTTGAAAACACTGTATGCTATTCCATAATTATTATTTTCATTACATTATGTCTTCCATTGTAATAGCTAAAAAACCAGATGTACAGAAATGGATGCTGAAATTGGCAGTTATTGGATAGGAGAAGAGGGTAGTACTTTGAAATAAATCAAATTATCTGAGCAAAACAAGACAGTTCACCTACATTCTTTTCTTGAAGCTGTTGAAATTGCGATGAAAAGGAGTATCTAATGACCTTTTGCAACATACTTCTCTTCCCCCACGCCCTGAAAACATCCCGTGAATGCCCTCTGCAGAGGGCATAGCATCTCTAGTCTCCCTTTGATTCAGCGAAGCATTTCACCGGGGAAATGCGAACCCAACCAGCAACGCAGGGCAGAGAGTCAGTCTGTAAACACCGAAATTTTCCCAGGCTCCCAGGCCCTTGGCTGGTGGCGGCGTTCGGGTGCGGCCACTTCTAGCCATGCTCCTCACTGACTGCTGCACTCTGCGTGGGCGCCTGCCCACCGGAGCGGTGGGAGGTAAGAGGAATTAAGGTAATGCATCAGTGGTTGCCAGTGGAGGAGATGGGAAGGGGAAAAAAAAAAGAAAAAAGGGAGGGGAAAAAAAAAAAAAGAAAAAGAAATATACTATTTCAATCAAAGTCTGAAATTTGTAGAAGTGGTTTTGGTCTCAATATAGAAAAAATATTTATCCAAGAAACTCCTACTCGGGTGCGAACATCCTACTTCTAGTGGGATTTTGTTTGGCAAAGTCCTGTGAAAGAGTGGAAGCTAATACAGAGCATGTCTATAAACAAATATATTTATTTAGTACAGATTGACACATTCACTAGAGTATTTTAGTGATTACACGTGTAAAACTATTTCCTATAGTGGTTTCCTTTTGTGATTCTGCTAATTTATTCAATCCACCCCATTTTCATGCATTGAATGTTATGAGCCGTTTCAGCCACCCAGACTGAAACGCGCGTTTGGAGACTACAGGCCTGTTTTTTCATTTCATCATCTACACATAATTATTTGGTGATATTAGGAATTTGAGCTCAAATGGAAGCCAACCAACATTTTAATAGCTTAAAAATCATACAAAATGAAGTCTGCCCTGAGGTTAATGAATAAGAGCCAAATCTTGAGGCTCTCGCTCAGTTTTTACTCACTCCTTTTTCAGGCAAAAGTTGAATCAGTTGTAGTTGGGCTGATTAAAACCAGAAGAATATATATTTGGACCTTTCTCTCAGGTAAAACTGAATAAATTACCCAGGATTAGGCTGCAGAATGGCATCCAATTGATCTTTCATGTGTATTTCTGAAACACGCTGGAGAAAAAATCCAAGTGCTGAGGCAGTTTCACCAGTTAAAACAATACTTTAGCAGCAGAATAAATTATTACACACTACCAGGTTTTATGACATTTATATTAGAAATAGCCCTGAATCAAAATACATTTTCTGGTCCCTCTTGAACTTCTGAAGACCAGGATCAAATACAAATTTAAAAAACGGTCCACGACGTATGAAAGCCAAATGCCCTTATCCTTCAAAACAAAGCTCCATCCCTAATCTGAACTTCAATCCAGGCAAATATTGATCCAGTTATTTGATTTTTGATGAAGGGAAGCATTTATAATTTAGGCAATTGAAGGATATTCTTTAATTGTATGCAGGATCTCCTACTCCTTATGCAAAGAATGCAACGTGTCTGTAAAAAATATAAAGCAGAGCGGTTAATTCCTTTGAACAGTTGAACACTTGGCTTGTAATTGGTGATAATCGCAGAAAGGTGCTCCTCCCTTAAATAACAGCCCATTTCAGCAGAGGCCAGCCATGTCAAAGTAACGACACATTTATCCCGTTCGAGCAAGAGCTAAGCATGAGGATGTGGAAGACAAAGTGCGAAGAACAGATTTCTTCAGCATATGCAAAGCAAACCAGAGAAGGAAAAAAAAAATCAGTAACAGGAATGATCTGGTCATCTGCGAACAACACCAGACCCCCCGACTTGGTCGGCGGGGTGGCGGCCCGGCTCGCTGTCTCCTGACAGCCTGCCGTGGGGACCTCGACGCCGAGACGCGCCGAGCACGCCAAGAGCTGGGCTGCGGGTGGCTTCATCCGCAAACGGGCGAGCGGGGCC
>NW_010559157.1:774-1045 GCF_000687285.1 Phaethon lepturus | reverse complement strand
CACCGCCGCGGGCGCGCGGCTCACTGCTATTTCGGGAGCCTCCTTGAAATACACCTGCAAGAGGGGAGAGGAGCGCCAGCAAGTAAATAACCCAGCAACCCGCCGGAATAAAAACACCGGTGGGGGCACGCGGGCAGAATGAGAAGAGACGCAGCGATTTAAGGAAAAAAAAAAGAAAAATGAAGCGCGATCTGGTGATTGAGGGGGTTGGTCCCAGTCGCACCCTGTTTTTCCGTAGGATGCTGCCTGGTCCCTGTGCTTGGCGGGGGGG
>NW_010559157.1:363-578 GCF_000687285.1 Phaethon lepturus | reverse complement strand
CCTCCCCGCTCGGCGTGTTTACCACGCGCTGCCGTTCGGCAACTGCCTTTCTCCCCCCCGCCTTTCCCCTCCTTTTCTGAAACATTATAAATCAAACGGCTTAAAATGTAAAGCATCAAAAATTCTAAAACCTTCATCTATTATTAACTGTGACAGTAAATTCCACCTCTGAATGTTTCACATAGCAACTGTTACCAGGACTCGGCATCCGAAGC
>NW_010559157.1:0-217 GCF_000687285.1 Phaethon lepturus | reverse complement strand
GCAGAGGAAGCCGGCTCGGGTTTAGTGAGTGCAGCCCGGCTGTGCTGCCGGGGTGGGAAAGGAGCTCAGTGACCCCCAAACTTCATTAATCTCAGCGTTAGGGAGGACCGTAAATAATGAGGATGGGAACGGAGTAGTTAAAATGGATGAGAGACATGTTTTCGGCGGGGATGGCGTTTGCTTTTCTACCGCCGCTTCGCCCCGGCGGTGGTTGTGG
>NW_010559156.1:0-2812 GCF_000687285.1 Phaethon lepturus | reverse complement strand
TGTGTCAGGGCTGAGCTCGGGAAATCTAAGCTTGAAAGTGGCTTCATTTCAAAAATAAGCCAGAACTTGTTTACCAGGATTTACATCAGTCCCGAGCAGCACGAGCATCCTGCATTCTTGTGGGGGAAGGGTTTGCTGGATGAAACCCACAGCAAATCATGTCGCCAGCGAGAGTGGCATAAATATAGCTCCGTCGACACACGCCTTGAGCTCCGTCAACCTGTTCTCGCAGCTATCGCTCTCCTCCACTTGGCCAGAGAGTGGCCGAGTCCTTTCTCCTCCCTCCCATGCAGAGCCAGCGCAGGTGAGTCCCGGGCACCTGGGAGCAGAGCTGTGTGACCTCACACAAACTCGGACCACGTGCCCCATATCTCCATCCTCTACTCAGTTGTAGCAGAAATACTCATAAGTAAAGATTTTGCAAGCAAATATCCACTGGGACGGAGTTTTCTAGCAGGCCTGAGGTGAAAAGGCGAAAGATCAGGTAACTGCAAACAGGGGACGTGTCTGCAGCTTCATTTTTGGGGCTAGGATTCACTCATGTCCCCTGATCCTCCAGCTCTGCTGCCAAATGCCACCAGCCCCACGTGGGGCTGCAACCACATCCAACCCCGCTGGCTTCCCAGGCCACACGGTGCAGCTCGCCTGCCTCCAAGTCCTTACATCAGACCTGACACCGCTATTTTCCTCCCCGTTTCTCCCCCACCCAGGTCCTTCCAGCATCAGCAGCATGCGTTGGGCCACCATCCTGATCATCGCTGGGCTCTGTGGAGCCTCCCTGGGCCAGTACAATGAAGAAGAAGACATGGCTTGGTTACAGTACTACATGCGGCAGTCCCGTATGTCCTCCTATAACTACATGCCCTACTACGAGGATGAGAACACCCCGTACGTGTATTCTTACCTCCCAGCTCCAGACATGGAGGCAGAGCCTGGCCCTGAACCTCAGCAAGCCCCTTCCTGGCAATGTCCCCAGGAGTGCGATTGCCCCCCTAACTTCTCGTCAGCCATGTACTGTGACACCCGAAACCTGAGGTACCTGCCCTTCGTGCCTTCCCGGATGAAATACGTGTACTTCCAGAACAACCAGATCACCGCCATCCAAGAAGGGGCTTTTGACAACGCCACAGAGCTGGAATGGCTCGCACTGCACAACAACCAGATCACCAGTGAGAAGATGGGCAAGAGGGTCTTTGCCAAGCTCAAAAACCTGGAGAGATTGTACATGAACAACAACAACCTAACCAAGATGCCCAGCCCCTTGCCCCTGTCCCTGAGAGAGCTCCACTTGTCTTACAATCAGATCTCCAAGGTCCCCTCCAATGCTCTAGAGGGTCTGGAGAACCTCACAGCCCTGTACCTCAGCCACAATTACATTTTTGAGATGGGAGCATCCCTCAAAGGGCTCAAGTCCTTAATCCTGGCTGATCTGAGCTACAACCACCTCAGGAAAGTCCCTGATGGGCTCCCAATGGCTTTGGAACAGCTCTACCTAGAGTACAACTACATCAACACCATCCCTGATGACTATTTCAAGGTCTCTCCCAAGCTGCTCTATGTACGGATGTCCCACAACAGCCTGACAAATCAAGGTCTCTCTACCAACACTTTCAACAGCAGCAGCATCCTCGAGCTGGACCTCTCTTACAACAGGCTCCAGAAGATCCCCCGGGTCAACACCAACCTTGAGAACCTCTATCTTCAAGGGAACCAAATCAACGGTGAGCAGAAACGCATCAACCAAAGCACGCTGGTGCAGGGGATGGTGGTGCAACAGAGGGATGGGGAGATGGGGATGCAGAACCTGTGCCCCTCTGTGGGAGACCACCTGGGGTAATGGTTTGAGCAGGAAGCTGGAGTTTGGGAGACTTCTAGGTGGCCCTCAGACAGGGCAGGAGTAGGGCCTGTTGTGTCCTAACACATCTGGAGCCAAGAGGCTCCCAGCTCTGAATGCTCCCGTGTGAGCCACAAAGCCATTGCACTGGTTTTACCGAGCATTTAGCGGAAGCCTGAGCGTCTTAACAGCTTAGAGATGCCAGAAACCAGCTGTGGGAAGAAGCTGATGCACAACCTGGGGAGGGGACTACGGCTTTAGTCCGACATTGCACACAGGCTGAGGGGTCACCAACACAGGGGACAGAGGTGGGGGGTCCCCACAGCCACGGTCACTGCACGTGGGAACACACAAATAACCTGGCCGGCGCTAATGCGGGGGACAGGGACGTACCCTGCGCTGCCCGGGGGTCTGTAGCGCTCTGGGCCAGCGCAGCCCCTTCTGCCCACCTCCCTCGCCACCTCGCAGGGCACGGGCACAGCCCACCACCCCAAAGCCCTCTGAGAGCTGTAGTCTGCAGCCAAGGGGCGCATCCTTGCTGGGGCTGGGATGGACGGGAGCTCTTAGTTATTAGAGCCATCAATGCAGCATCTTCTGCCAGGACTAAAATTCACTCCACTTAATACACAAATAAATAAAAGGAACAGATTGTTCTGGGGCTGCTATTTATAAAAATAAGCTAGAAAAAAAAAATACTCAAGCAAGCTCCTGGAAAAAGCCAGGCTTGCTCCTCCCCCCTGCCAGGCCCCGAGGGCAGGACTCTCCCGGAGCGGTGCTGGAGCCCCAGCGCAATTCGGGGACAGGAACGTGTCAGTGCAGCCATCAGCTGCTGCAAAGGAAACACACAACCCCGCACCGGGGAACTGACAGAAACACAAAAACAAGAACACGTTCCCAAACGTTTGCTTTCAAAATTTGTAGCTGTTAACGTCTGCCCACAAAGGCCATGAAACCACCGCGCAGCCGTTCGGGCTTCAC
>NW_010559155.1:570-829 GCF_000687285.1 Phaethon lepturus | reverse complement strand
GCCCCACAGCAAGGCCTATATGGCCCCCATAATCCCCAGAGAGCCCCTGCAGCCCCTATAGAGCCCCACAGCAGGGCCCATATGGCCCCTATAGCCCCCACAAAGCCCCTGCAGCCCCTATAGAGCCCCACAGCAAGATCCATAAAGCCCATATAGCCCCTATAGAGCCCCACAGCAAGGCCTATATGGCCCCCATACCCCCCAAGAGACACCGCAGCCCCTATAGAGCCCCACAGCGCTGTCTCCGTGACCCCTCTAC
>NW_010559155.1:0-312 GCF_000687285.1 Phaethon lepturus | reverse complement strand
TAGCCCCCCCGAGATCCTGCAGCCCCTATAGAGCCCCACAGCGCTGTCTCTGTGGCCCCTATAGCCCCCCCCGGGATCCTGCAGCCCCTATAGAGCCCAAGAGCAAGGTTCCCATGTCCCCTGCAGAGCCCAACAAGGTCCATATGGCTCTATGACCCGTATAGATCCAGGGGAGCTTCTATAACGCCCGAACCCAAATTCCATATGACCTTTGTCATCTCCAGAGCAGCTCTATAGCCCCTACAGAGCTCAAAATCAGAGTCCATATGGCCCCTATGGCCCACGGGAAGCCCCTATATCCCCTATGGAGCC
>NW_010559154.1:0-11565 GCF_000687285.1 Phaethon lepturus | reverse complement strand
ACAACCTTATTGACCACCACCCCCCTTCCCACCCTTTGGGATGGGACATACCCCCATGTCCCCCCCCCTCACCAGCTGGCTGGACGCGCTGTACTCATTGGCTTCGTTCAGGTGGCACTGGCCATCGTGGGGCTGCACCAGCCCCCCCAGCTTCCCATCCAGGGCTATGTGGGGCACATCATCCGTCGTGAAGACCAACAAGTGAGATGCTTCCTTACGCCAGCCGATCTTCTCCTGGAGGAAAACAAACCCTGTGAGACAGCCAGTCACCTCCTGCCAAGCCCACGCTTCGCCCCTCACCCTGCACGTGGTCCCAGCCATGTGCCCGTCCAGCAGCAGACCCATTAGCACTAATTAGAAGAATACCATGCTCCTGCCCACCCATCCCTGGCAAGAAAACAAAATGTCAGGGGCCCACCTAGCATTTCCCAGCATCTGCTTCCAACATGCTTACTTAAAAAGGCATGAGGAGATATGTGGACCGTCCACCAGACCTTCTCTACCCAGATCCAAGAATAAGAATTTCAGCTGCTTTTATAGCCAAAGGAGACTTGCCAAATTCCTCCACTCACATTTAATCTGACCTTGTTTCCTCAGCTCCGTGAAGCGGCCAAGGAAACAGCAAGAGCTGCACTATCCCTGCTCAGCAGTTTCATTACTGCCCGCTTGTAAAGGCTGTTTCTGAGCTGTGACACACAGTGAGGTCCCTGCCCGAGGGGGCTGGCTTTGGTGTACCCATGAGCATGCACAGGCACTCTGTGCGAGGACCAGACACTACGACTATCTTTGCATGAATAGAGAAGCAGGGATAGATTTGATTTTTTGGGTTTGGTGGGTTTTTTTGTTTGTTTGTTTGTGTTTTTTTCCAAATAAGGAGATAACATTTAGTGGATAAATGTTTCCCTCCCATGGAGCTTCCCCAGGTTTCCAGCTTTGCACCATCCTGAGAAGCAGATCTGTGCCTATGACAGCACACTGAAGCTGCTTGTTGCAATGGAAGCGGAGGGAAACAGAGAAGCCCAAAGGAAATTTTTTTGGAAACCAGAGCACTGCAGCACACTCCCCACGCTCGCTGGCTGCTCCCACTGCCAGCTCATGCCGAGCCAGGCAGGCTGAGGTCCTGCCTGCCAGCCATGGCAGGGAGATCCTGCTGTGGCAGAGATTGGAGCCAGAAAGCCCCATCTCCCAGAGCCTCCTCTTGGGCTGGCCATCCTGCCCGTCTGCTGGAAGAAGACACAGCCCCACGCCTTCCCTTCCCACACACATCCAGCATCCTCCTCCCTCCAGCCCCCAACTCAGAGCAACAGCGCGAATCCCTTGGGAAGGGATGAGGGAAGAACTGTTAAAAGCTTGCTGATGGGAACGCAGTGCAGGTGAATATACCTAACTCCTCCAGAGCTTATTATTTAGCTGAACTCTGCCCCGTTTTACAGGAAGATGCTAGCCTACGAGCTGCCACAGCCCAGCTGCAAAGACGCTTCCTACAGAAAGCACTGGCGTGGGCAGGGCAGAGCAGGCAGAAGGATGTGTAATCACTGCTGCCAGTGCAATTTTCGCCTGCAAATGTCAGTCACAGCTTGCTGATCTTTCCCATAAATAGAACTCTTGCTTCAGGGACACTACCCCAGAGTATATTTCTTTTTCTTCCCTAATGCAGAAGGTATTTTTTCTCTAATGGCATTTTAGAGACCCCCACCATGCAAGTAAGGCCATAAGAAGAAATCTCTGGCCACACACGTCTTTTGCCATGTACCAGCATGTTACAGGCCAGCTCAGTATGCAGTGAGGACTTTTTTTTGCTCTGGGAAGCAGGAGTCATTCGACTGAAGTGACCCCACTGGACAAAAGGCAAAATCATCATGCTAAAATGTAAGTTCTTAAGCACTCAACACAAAACTGACTACAGCTCTAACAATGCACGAGGTAGTTCTCAGTCTACTCAGCCATCAGACAGAAGCCCATCCAGTTCACTTTGCATATGCAAAGCTGATTTCTTTTTTTTTTTTTTTAATTATTGAGGCCAAGATTTAAAAGGATTAATCTGAGTTTAATTTCCTTAGAAATGTGCTATGCAGAAAGAAAACGAGCTGCATTCAAACAGCAGGTAAAGCCACCTCAGGGATGATGCTTCTGTTCACCTGCCTGCTAAGCCCACTTCTAAATCAAGGGCTAAGCATCCCTTTACAGACATCTCCAACACACACTTTCTCACATAAACAACATCAAAACCACTTTGGTTTCTCAGTTCAGGAGCTCAGTTCCAAAAAGCAATGAGCTCCCACATTAGGAGCCAATATCCAGGCACTGAGAGCCTTCAACCCCTTGGAGTATCAGACCAGGGTGTCTCAGATGGGGTGGCCGAGCTGGTGCCGATGCGTCACCAAAAGGGCTGGAGACGTAGGGGAAAAGCTCCCGGAGAGGCCGGCATGCCGAGGAGCCACCGCATCTCACGCGGCCTCCGCCAGCGGCTTCCAGGCACTGGGAAATACAGCTCTTTCAGAACACAGTTTCCACAACGAAACCCAGAGCAGCACTCTGCTCTGCTTAAAACAAATAACCAAAGAGACTTTCATTTATTTTTACTGGACTGGGATTGTTGAACAAAAAAATACTGCACTGATGTCTGCCCCCTCATCTGGTTTTTGATCCCCATGGGATATAAAAGATTTTGAAAGCAGGGGTGGGACCTGACCTAAAGCAGCGTGAAGTGGGAAGACGTGTCTCCACAGGGCTGGGCACGCTACAGATCCTGCCCTTACTCCTACGACCAGCTGCAGTTGCCTCCCGTACCCCGAAAGACCAGCTTTTCACTCCTTGCAGCCAGCAGCGACTGGCAAAACTGCCACAGCTGTCTTAGCACAGCCCAGCCCTCCAAATCCTATTGAAAAGGCTTCAAAACCCAGTATCAGTATTTCCAAGCCTGAAATAAATATCATCTAAACTTATGCTTTGGGTGCTGAATAAAAAAGGTTTAATTGCCAAAGCTTCAGCTGCCAGGAGACCCCCCCTGGATTCATCAATATTTCTAAACCCCCACCAGTTGCTCAGATTGCAGACCTTTTTGAAAGAAAAAAACAGCTACAGGAGCAAGACAAGTAAGCCTTAAGAGATTAAAAAGCTAAAACCTCCTTTGCGTAGATCTGAAAGGCACCTCAGTGTCTCCCAGGTGTCTTGGCCACCTCCATGTACCACTGTCAAGCAAGCACCGATAAAAACTGTCTCAACAGACACTTCATTTTCTAATCCAGCGTTATGTCCTTGCTGCAGCTTAGTATATAAGATTCGAAACTTCTACATACCACCAGGCCATACGATGTTTGCACTTAAAGAATGGCAGAAAACCAAAATACTGCAAATGGAAAATGTAATTACAGAAGGTTGATTAATATTCCTGGCTAACCATTTTAGCGTCAGGATAAAGGCTTATTGTCTCTGGCTCATTCATTGCCTCCAGAATAACATTTACCATATCTTCATCTTTCATAAACGAGCCAAACCCTGGGCCTGCTTGTTAGTCTGTATTAGCTGTACAAACTTTCCCCACTCCTTGGGTTGAAAACCAGGCCAAAAAATTACTTGAGCATTACAGAGCTCTTAGACAGCTCATGCAGAAGAAATGCTTGATATGAATTACATCATAAAAATACCTAGGTATTGTTTCTCCCACCTCAGCACTTGAAGTGGAGGAGAAGACCACACTCAGACACCGTGGCCTGGGAACAGCAAGACTCTGCCATGCCATGACCGGCTCTCCTGGGGACGTCCCTCTTGATGCCACAAACTCTGCTGCTGAGCACAAAGTTCTTCATGGTCAACAGGCTGCATTGCCCCAAAGGTGGGGGACTTTCTAAGGTCATAACTGCCCTAAATCTTGGGTTTTGAGTAATGTAGCGAGGGTGAAAGCTGGAAAAAGCTGGAGCATGCCAGAGAGATGCAACAGGGTACCACAGCAGTGATGAAGAAACCCACCCCAGAAGTCACCAAGGTATCTCTATGCTGCTCTCCCTGCACTGGGGGAAAATAGTTCCTGAGTTACTAGAAACTACTGTCTGTGCAGGGTTTAGTCCCCACGACACTTTAGTAAACACTGCTGGATGCAAAGCGCCATTTGTTGCAGCGAAGAGCATCCTCACCAGGAAGCGGCACCTCACTGCCCCAGATGGCTGCCACCTTCACCACAACCCACGGCTGCCGACCGGTGTGGGCCATCACTCGGTCGCCACGAGGGAAACTAATCTCTAAGCTCCCGTTTTGGCTATGGGGCTTAGGAGGCCAATCAGCTGGCCCGAAATTTTGGCTATTCTAGCTCTGGGCAGAGTTAGAAGTCGAAGTTCTAACTCTGCAGCAGGCAGCTGCTTCACCCACAGCAAGGGGCTGCCAAGGCCGCGCGAGTTGTGGCACAGCCGGTTCTCCTCCTTGCACACTGGTCCCGTGGACCTTCTTTCCCACACCCAAGCTCCGGTGATTAATTAACCACCTCGGCTGCAGAAATTCCTCTGTCATGACCTGCTACATCACGCCAAGAGCCATGCAAGCGCACACGCTCACCTCTGCTCACCCTTCCTAGAGGATGCTCAGTCCTGAATTTAGATGGCACCAGCATCTAAATTCATCTTCTGAATTTAGAAGGGACCAGGTTGTCCACTCAGGAGCCACAGTCAAAGATTTTGGTCCTTACCAACAGTTTGAGACTGGCACAAACGTGCAGGAATTATCTTGCAGGTCTCCTGCCTTCCAGCAACACCTCCAAAATGAGCCCTTGTGATACACACCGCAGTATTTCTGCACCGTAGGGAAACACTGTCCCATTTTTGCAATAACGTGGTGGAAGGGCCTGCAAAAAACCACATGGTGGGTGGCACAACTGAGTCACCATCCTGAGATGTCTCTGCTCTAGCCATGAGAGCTGCCTCTCCAAAACTGAGAGGCACTTTATGCCCGTATCTGTGCCAGGCTGGGAGAGGGAAGATGACTATTGGGTGGCATCAGATCCAACAGGGCAGGTTCCGTCCTGCCGAGAGCATAAAGCGTAAATGAAGCCAACCCAGGCGAGGGAAGATCTGGCTTCCCACAAGCCTGCATCCCATCACTCCTGCAGACGATGCCTATCTCCTGGCTCCCAAAATCCAGACACAGAAGAAAACAAGCCCAACCAAAAGGACTACAGAAGGCTGGAGTGAACAAAAAACAAACTGTATGTCAAGAGGGGAAAAAGCAAACGGAGACATCCCTGGCAAGCATGGCAGCTCTGCCACACAGCAGAGGGGAGCAAGCACTTCCATCCCTGACACACAAAGGTATATGGAGCAACCCACCTACTTGTTCCAGAAAGATCTTCAAGCAAACATCTCCAAAAACCCTAAGGATGTGGCTAACATGGCACCAAGCTAATGAACGCTGTCTTTAATTACTGCACACAGCTCCAGTTTTGCCGACAAAGAGGGAGAGTCAGCTATCAACACCCAGAGGTGGGATCATCCAGCCCCACACGCCAAAGGGGGCAGGTACGAGCAGTAGGAACCAGCTCTAACCCTCAACATGGGTCAATCTCTGCAAGATGTGTTTGACACACGCTTAAGAAACACATTAAGCTGACGCACGATGCTGCTGCACACAAGCATACGTGCATCTTAAAGGATTTCATCCCAGGTGCTCAGGGATCAGCACCCACAAGTCTAATCACGCAATGAAATCTCAGCCCTAAATTTGCATTTGCAAAAACTCCAGTTTTACCCCTTTAAACTAGAAAAGATATTAACCTTTTTTCTTTGCCTGTTCATGTACAAAGGCACATGAAAACAATAGCCTCTACTTTTCAAGGCATCTTTCATGGTTTCTGCAAGAAAAATTTAGTAGTTATTTCCAAGAAGTCCTTACCCTGGCCCAAGAACAAATCAGAAGAAACGTCCTCCTGCTCTTTTTTGCCTTAAAAGACGAGAAATGAGAGCGACTCACCTTGCACACGGCAGCCTGCAAAATTGCATCAAAACCACCCTCTGGAGCATCTCGGTTGCGGGAAACCTTCTGTTTCTGAACTTCTTCGTTGAAACGGTCGACTTTATCCGTTAGGGACAAGAGGTGGCGGAAGCCAAAGGATGGGACACAGCTGGGGAACAGCTTGTAACTGCAGGAGGAACAGAGGAGTGGTCAGCTGGGAGGAACCACATCAGCAGCCAAGAGCTGCAGAAGCTCCCAGCTCTACCAGGCTGGTCTCCAAATCTTTGTTTGGAGGGATGAAATACTTCCACAAGCTTCATGTTTGGACACTCTGGTTTCTGGCTATTTATCTACAAAACTCCACAGTAGAGCCCATGTTTTTGGTTCCCCACAAGGGGCTTTGAGCAGTTGAATTTTCCAGAGATCTCACCAGGACCAAACATCTCTCTCCACATAAGCTCCGAGTGGAGACAAGAAGCACCAGGCCATGTGGTTCTGGAGTTTCAGCACCCATAAAACATTTTTCACAATGGAATCTGCAGTGCAGGATGTGACTCGAAGTGATCAGGAGGCCATGTTTTGGCAGGAGGGCCAGAGCCACCCTCCCCAGCAGCCCAGGATGGAGGGCTGGTGTCAAAGGGAACCACGCAGGAGCGTCACTGCCCACAGCTACTTTTCCCCGATTTTTCAATATGCATTTTCACTCTGTCACCCAGTTTTCTTGGCAGTACCTGCCAACCCGCACCCACTGCACGTCACCAGGCACCTGGCAATTGCACACCACGAGGTGCATTAGTAACTAACACCACGCACATATCCTCCCACTCTCCCTGCAAGGCGGTCAGCAAACACCATCTCCGCTTTCCCGAGCACCGCTGGAGCAGAAAGGTAGGAGTGGCACCCTAAGGCAGAGAAATGCCTCGGCAGGCTACCAGGAAAACTTATTTTTTCCGTATGAAACAGGAGGCGGCTTTGGTGCTCACTGTGTGGCCGGGAGAGCTCAGCAGAGCAGCTCCTGCGGTGTGGGACGTCAGTGAGTGTGTGCAGGGGAGAGGGTCGAGAAGGGTTAAGAAGAAAATGTGTTTAAAAAGGAGTTGGGCTGGCACTAATTCACTGCTATCTTCAAAGATAAAACCCTGAGAACAATTAAAAGCCTCTGTTGACACATGACCCACTATGGGTAAGGTGTAAGAGGCTTTTTGCACAAAGGAGTATTTAAGATTTACCGCCCCTGGGAACTCAAATCCCTCACAAGGGACCCCAGAGCAGGGAATCCCACCCGCACAGCCATGCACACACCTAACCATGGGGCAGGTCCCTCTGCCCTGGGCCCAGCTGGCAATTAGAGCCATCCTTCGTGATCAGCCCTGTCTTCAGACTTGCATCCCGCTCGCACCTAGGGCCAAGGTAAGGAGCATGCAATGTCTGAAACCTCCGCACCGCACGGTCTCGGCAAGCAGTCCTTAGCCCCATACAACACATCTGGGTGCTTGGTTTGCCAAAGTCCTGGTCCAGAAAGAAAACACTGACATACTGTAGGGTCCCACCTCTTAGGGTCTCGCCCCTTGTCTGCTCTCTACAATCCCAAGATGATTTATTATTTAGAATAGGACAGAATAGAGTATTAAGTGTGATTTAATCCTTTTTTGTTTGTTTTACACCCCAGGTTTGCAGGCAGAAGCTGCAGGCAGCAGCAGGACAGATGATGGGTATCTGAGTGATTATGCAATGGCACACAGCAGTGGGCCTCAGGCTGTAACCTCCCCAAGATAGATGGGCAATTGGGTGTTCAGTCAAACCCCTCTGCCCTGCTTATCTTTTCAAATTTAGTGTTTGTTTCCTTCGTATTATCTCTCTTGAATGACACCGTGGCTACAAGAGACCTGCGAAAGGCCACCTCCTGGCTCCCCAGGAGGTCCCAGCTGGGATGCTGAGCCAGGAGCAGCGGCAAGCAGCAACCCAGGGTGGGAGGGAGGAGGCAGGGATCCCAGCCAGATTCCGTGCGAAAACAGGGCCTCACCCCACCCAGACCTGCAGGACGGCCATCACCATGAGGAGGAAGAGAGGGAGGAGAGAGCCTGGACCAGGGGCAAAAGACACCCACCACAGCTGATGTTTAGTGGCAGCTTTTTTAGACATGAGCAGGCCGCTGGACAAAGTCTGCTCTGACACTAGAAGTAGCTGCAAATAAAACCACACCTCACAACCCTCCCCGCTGCCACATCATCGAGCCAGCTGGCGGCAGCAACAGCCCGCTCAGACAGAGAACAGTGGGGAGCCAGCACCCCTGGTTTGGATGAAGAGGGGACAGATGGCGACTGGAAGGGAGCGCCCACCAGACGAGCTGCCTTGGGCAATCCTTCCCAAACGGTTTCCCAAGACCAGGCCAGCTTAATGTAGCCCATGAACAGAAAAGCAACCACCTGGGTAAAACCAAAGGACGTGCAGAAAGCCTGATCATGGTGGGAGAAGACAAGGCGACATCTCTGGATGACCTCAGTGAAAGGGCATTGGCAGATTCAGGCATGTCTTGCTGCAGAGTTGACCAGGTCCACCCTCTCCTTATCTCCCAGCCCTCCCCTCCTCCACATTTCACCCTGTTGCACTTGGCAAAAGCCATGTCACTTCAATCAAGCCACACACCAGGCAAAGTTCCAAGATTTCCCCAGCAGGAACAAAACCCTGTCCCCAGCCCATGAGCAACATGAGTGGGTGATGGAGACTGAGGACAATGGAGATGGCTGAGTACATCCCTCTGAGGCCATGCCAAATTTCTGGGAGAAAGAGCTATTAAGAGCATTGTGTATGGTGCTGCGGCGGCAAAGATCCACCTCCCGGCTCAGTCAGCGCGGTCACTTTTAGCTATGCTTCACGGCCAAAGCACGAGTTTTCAGTGTTAAAATCCATTTGACTTTCATCTCTGGACAGAACTGGTAAAAAGAGAACATGGATAATCTTGTCTGGTCAATGTGCAACGAGATGCCAAATGCTTTCTCAATGCCAAAAGTTGGCCTAGAAACTCATAGCCGTTGCAAACCCTCTTTAATTTGCCTCTCACACAGAAAACTTAAAGGACGCACACTCAGAGAGCTTGACATTCGTGCGGTGATTGTACAATGCGAGTAGCCACAAATGGCTCAAATAAAAGTGCTAACCTTACTGTCCTTACACGACTAGAAAGCAACCCAACGATGGATGAGGTGAAGATGGGGGCCATGAAAGTAAGTGTCAACAGTGACATTCTCCCAGGAGGGCACTTGCTGCTGTATCCATCCTTTCATGCCAATGTCCAAACCCATCTGAGCCTGGATACACTCCACTACACCCAATTTCACTCTGGCATAATCCCCAATTCAGTGGACTTGATCCCAACTCCAGTGGTTAAAAGGCAAACAAAAAGACTCTAGCGAAAACACTAACAAAAAACAAACAAACAAACAAAGACACCCAAAAAACAAAAAAAAAAAGAGGAAGGCTCTGGTATCACCGAAAAGCAAACCACATCATTTGTGTTTTTTGCAACTCAGTCTGCTTTTCTTCCACAGCAATAAAGAGGGAAAAAACTGCCTGACATCTTCAAAACACTTTACAAAAACTCATTACAGGCCATCACAAATCTCACTTCCCCCAAACACTTCTGTTGGGAAGAACTTACATTGCCTTGACCTCCTTATCTGTAAAATGGAGACAAAGAGCTTAACTGATTTACTCAAGGCCAAACTATGACTCAGAGCTAGGATCAGAAATCAGGAATTTCTGGCTCTTGCTCCTTTTTCTTAAAGCCTGTAAAAGCGCCTGTTATGCCTTCATCCTCTTCAGGTATTTAAAAATAACTTCAGGCTCCCAATACAACTTCCCATCTCTCATTTAAAGCAAGGGCGGGAAGAGAAGACTGCAGCCAGGCTCTGTGCAAACACAGGGCTTGTCCCTTCAGGGTACACCTACCACTTACCCAATGCAGGGATTGGTTTGGTATCTTGGTGCTGTGTAGGAGAAAGGAGAAATGTTTTTGTCCACGAAAGAGCCAAACCCCAGCCGGAAATTGCTAGTGAGCTTTCGCATCTCTTCAGCCAGCTTGGTCCCCAGATTGCGAATATTATCTAGGTCGTCATTCATGGACAGGGAGAGATCCATCAGGTAGTAGAGGTCCACAGGATAGTCCTCCACTTGCCGAACCTGAACTTGGAAGGAGGTCCGGTCACCTGCACACACACAAGAGTTGAGAGCGGTGAAAAGGAAACTCCGAGCACACATAAAATCCAGACTGCAGGCTTGTTTTTTTACCCCCAGCAGAGCAGACAGATCACGTCTAAAGAAGAGCGTGAAGGGAATAAGATTTTCCAAATCCATCCCTTAGGAGACTAGTAGAAAAGCAGGTAATGACTTCGGGTCCTTTAAAGCTATGTAGTGGACTGGCTGGCAAGAAAAAGACACATCTATGGAGTGCATGTCTCTATTTCACTTTGGAGATACAGGAAAGGGTCCTTCCATCTCAGCTGAGAGAATGTCTAAGGGGACACACATGAAAAATGCTGCTGCCCCGGACTGTGTACAGTCCAGGGGCATTTTCTTAAACAACTGGAAAGAAAAGCAAGCAGAGTGAACCTCAAATGGATGTTTCACGGACTACTGAAAAGAGGGACCCCGCACATGCTTACTTGGGTAGGTCCTCAAAACAAACCAGGAGCAGTCCAAGAAGTCCTGCACAAAAGAGAGAAGGAGGTGGACCAGGAGAAGGAAGAGGGTCAGGCAAAAACAGCCAGCATGAGATGAATGCAAGATGTCCTCCGAGTAGTGCAGTTGAAGCAGGCACAGAAGAAACACCTTTGAAAAGGACCTCTCCCCCAAAAAAGAACCGTGCCACCATAATTCTGGAGAAAGCAGGGCAAAAGGGAAGTGAACTGGAAAAAGAAGGTTGTTAGGGTCACACAGGGAAGTACCGAGGCAGAGATGAAGCCTCCTGAAGTGATGAACACATGGGAAGGAGCTGACAGGGCTGAGTCACAGGTTGCACAAATGTGAAGAAGAGTAGAGGAACGCCTTTCCCCTGACCTTCCCTATTGCCAAACCGCTTTCACCAGAGATGCCCTCCAGAAGGGGTGCCCAGGAAGGGTGGCCACCACCAGCGCTGCCCATGCCTTAAAAAAGGTGAAGTGGCTTCAAAGCGAACTCAGCTTCACATCAGGCAGACCTTGGTGGAGCCAGAGAGAAGGTGGCAAATGTTTGCTTTACAAACATTTGAGAGAGGGGTCTAAATGGAAATCCCAGACTCCAGCACCCTCAAACTCCAGGCTGGTTTGGAGATCCCATGTCCCCAGCTGCCACCTCAGCCCCTTTTCCAGCTCAGTGGGGTCTCAGGCCCAGGGACTCGGACCCTTTCAAGACCAAGCTCCCCCTCCTGCCAACCTCTCCTAGCTCTTCATGGCCGAGGCTGAACTTTGGGCACTGGCAGGTTCTGCAAAACACTCATGGCTTCCCCTCCTCTTCCCCAGAAATGAAACACACATTTTTTTAGTACTGTGAAAACATTTCCCTAACCGTTTTATTGTTCTCCTCATTGTCTGGAGCAGCACAGCTGCTCCCACTTACTTCCAGCCCAACAACATGCAGCAGCAGCAGCAGCATCCC
>NW_010559153.1:910-3508 GCF_000687285.1 Phaethon lepturus | reverse complement strand
GCCGGTGCGGCCCGGCCCAGCCCGAGGCCCGGGAGGTGTGGGCTTCTCCGCGGGAAGAGCGAGCTTTATTTCCCGCTGAACTGGTGAAGCTGTTTGAACTGAAACGCAAAGCTCGTACGCCTGTAACTGTGATTTAAGTGCTGAAACCATCCTGCTGCTGAGAGAACATTTGTGTCCTCACGCTGAAGTTAGGGGCGATGAAAAAAGACTAACAGGATTTACGGCACGGCTAATTACTGCTGCGAGAAAAGCCAGCCTCTCCGCTGTCCACCTCTCGCTATTGCACCACTTCTCTGAAGAAGCCCCGGCGTACCCGACAGGCTTCCGCGGGCTTGCGCGTTTCTGATGAATCATTTCGGTGATCGTTGAAACGCAGCCGTCTCTAGGGTGGAACCGAGCAGCTTTAGCATCTGTTTAACATCCACTCTCAAGGAAGAGGAGAGGTTCTGTCACTGTAAATACATTTAGACTGCTTCTCTTGTCTAATGTATGCCTACAGCCAGATGCTGGTCTGCGCTTACTCTGATCTGAAAACCCATTTCCAGCAGATGTGTGGCGGGCGAGTGAGAAGTCCTGTTGCACTGTGGATGATCATCTGTCTATCCCTATTTTGTTTTCAGCAGGCTTCTCAGCACTGATGTCTTTTTACCCTTAATTTTACCAGGCGTGAGCTGTGGCCCCTTCATGCCATTTACTTTGCAGTGTATTGCAATAGCCTTTGTGTAAATGAAACCGTGATGTGCAGGATCTCCCTGACATTTGCTGTAAAGTTGTCTCTTTCTGCTTCATCTTTTCCATCCAATCCCTTGTAATATCTGCAAGGAGAATTTCAACAAAGCCCAAGGTTAATATTTACCAGCCAGATTTGCTGCAAATGAGACAACTTCAACCAGACATTGAATTAATATGATGGAGACCAGTTTCCAAAAATAGCTGTCAGCCACTCTTCTTTGACAGGAACGTAAATTTGTACTGTAGCTAAGTTTCCTTCTCAATTTATTTCCCTCCAGTTCTGACAGCAGCGGCAGGAGCCGGCTCCGCGCTGGCGTTGTGCTGGGAAATGCGCTGTGCTCTGCTCCCCTTCACCGGCATCGCCTGCGCTGGGCAGCCTGGCACCACGCTCGTTCCAGTAGATGATGGGCTAATTAACGGGCTCTATCCCTTGCCTACACAGGGATGGCACTACTGAAACCAGTTTTAGGGAGGAAATAGTTTCTAGTGCTTTGCCAGGATTTTTAAACCATGTTTTAAAGTGAATTCGATGTGGGTGGCTTGGGCCAGGTTTGACACCTCTGGTGCTCTGGGCCCGGCCCTGTCCCTGGCCAGCGTTGCTTCTGTTGGATGATCCAGCTGACCACGTGCACATATTTTTCTTCCCTTGCAATAAGCAGCGAGCATTACTGCTTTTCAGGGAAGGAAAACCTTGCACAAGAAGTTGCATCAACGACTTGCTGTTTGTGGAAGCCTGCGGGCAGTTGGTCCTCATGCCCATGTCCACAGTGGCTCTTTGAAAAGGGGAATAAAATAAGTTCCCCCCTTTTCTGCATTACTGAATGGATTTTTGTGCAGCAAGTTGGATTCAACGTGCCGTGAACAGGGCACAGGAAGATTTACCGTATCTCACTTAGGAAAAAGGCTAGAGAAAAGAATGGCCCTCAGACTTGTTATTTTGCACCTTTGCTTATAAAGCATGTTGGTTGCCTGGGCTCTTCTGAATTGAAACCTCAAGGACAGAGATGGGAAAGGTGTTGCTGTTGTGGGGTTTTTCCTCTCTGCACCTGCCCTTCATGTACGTTTGTGATAAACCAGTGCAAGTTACCAGGCTCGGCTGGGCAGTTTGCACGCTTTGTCCCGCTGCACTGGGTATTCCTGTACGTTTCTCGTGCACAGATAACCTCTCAGCTCTCTGCCTGTTTGCCTACGTGGAAATGGGACTTTGAGGGCTGGAGTCTTCCCGCGGAGCCTTTCCTGGAGCGTGCAGGCTGCTGGCGCACGCCCGCGTGTCTGCGTTTGGGCTGTTTTCCTCTGGCTGGAGTGGACCGTCTTCAGTCTCTGCTGCGTTCATCCCTGGCAACTCCTGCGTCAAGGACATCGGGGGCTTTACGAGGTGAACTGGCATGGCTGCTGGTCTCGGAACGTAGGGATAAGATGAAAGGCAGAAGTCATGGCTAATTGCAAGAAAGCAGCCTGTGCTAATGGCAACCGCTGGTGATACAAAATGTAATGCATGCTTGACACTGTGCAGTAGGCACGAAATAGCTTCTCTGATCTACTGCGGGATTTGTCAGTGGTCTGCTGAAAAATGGAGGACGCCGGACTGCAAGTCCGCTCTGCTCATCAGGCTGGCGTGCATTATTAATAGCTGTAATTGCCTGATGAATCTAACACTGTGTGTAGTATGATTACACTTTATGGCAGCTTATAATTGTTGCTGTTAATGAGGAGACAAGATTTGTGACAGCACAGTCTGGATTCTGATGTGGCCCTTTGTTGTTGCCGTTTTCTAACCCATTTTCAGCCGCCCCTAGCAATTCCTTACAGACCTGTGCCCGGGCAGAGGCAGCCAGCCGGGCTGCTCCCTTCCCTTTGCCGGGCACG
>NW_010559153.1:0-888 GCF_000687285.1 Phaethon lepturus | reverse complement strand
CTCCCCGGCATCGGCTCTGGCGGCTGTTTAGCCTCCTCTCAAAGCCCTCCAGCGATGCCTTTGCCGCCTGCCCGGGCCGTCTGTCCTAGCACCTCGCTCTGCTCGTGTCTAACACAAATTGCCCTTGCGGTCACTTAAGCTTATAACTTCTTGTCCTGGCGCCAGTGAGAACACTTCTCTCGTAGCAGATGGTGCCTTGCTACAGGTATCTGAGGAAAGTCAGCATTATCTTTCCTGTGCTTGGCTTCTTGAATGCCAAGAGGAACGAACAGGTAAGCAAAGCCTTTGAGATTGTCCTGCCTGTTGTGAGTAGTAGGCTTGTGGACAAAACCACAGCTGTAAATACTGTGAAACAGAGTGGTTTCTTCATTGCTGCCAGCCATTACTTGGACATGAACTTGGTCAATGTTTTTAGCAAATTCTAAAGGCAGTTTTGAAGTAAGTAAGTAAGAAAGAGGTTTGGGGTAAAGTCCTTGGTTTTTATTTTCCAAAGGGAAGCGCTATAGTAGAGAAAGTGCTTGCTGCTTAAAAAAACAGTCTGTTTGTGTCCTGTTGTAGCTGCCTTTTGGTGCTTGCCTTTTTGCTGCTGAGCGTTACAAGCTGAACGTGGGGATAGAGATCGCTCTGGTGTTGGACCCGTTTGTTTTACGCTCGTCCACAGAGGCTGCCGAGACCAGAGCCTCTGCCTGGCTGCTGGCATCAGGCGGCAGCGTTCATGTCCCCCCCGGGGAGAGGGAGGTGCAGGCGGCCGGCACCCGTGCCTGCGGCGTGGAGCCAAGCAGAGGTGCGGGTAGAGGGGGGGCCGTGCCAACGGCAGGAGCCCCAGGCCGCTTTGGCAGAGGAGCGTGTGCCCACGCCTCCGGGGCCCAGTTTCTGCTTTGGGAGCCG
>NW_010559152.1:0-31646 GCF_000687285.1 Phaethon lepturus | reverse complement strand
CTGTGAGCACCCTCAAGATGAACTGCTCCGTAATCTTCCCCAGTGATACACCTGTAAGGGGAAGAAAGGGTTAGGTATGAACCTCCAGTGCCCCCTTCAGCTTCTCTCAGGAATGTTCCAAGTCCTCAGCATGATACAAAAAGTCCTGGGACTCTGTCTGAGGTAGAGCAGCCCCTGAGTGAGACGTGGCCCGTGAGACGTGGATTTGCTTCATACAGTCATCACCTTTGTGGTAAGACTTTTTCCATGTGAAAAAAAAATGCAATCTAACACAGCCATGACTTCCAATGTTGATTTTACCTCTGAACATACTGTGACCAAGTACAGCTGTACTCAGCTGGGCAAAGGAGAAATTAAAACCTCATGCATCAGAGTTTAAACTAGCCTTGAACTGTGAGAGATTAGGAATAAATCTGATGTAATAAAATGTATTGTGCAACTAAATTTTCATACCTTTTTTTGAAAGCATCTTCTGCTGGTTTCATGAGTGGGCTGGGTGTGTTTCTGCTGTTATCCACTATAACACCATCACCAAGTCCTTCCAGTGCAAGGATCCCTGGATGGAACTGCCACTCTCTTATCGTCCGCTTCTAGGCTTTGAAAGCCTTAAAACAACTGACTGCTTGTGGCAATGGAGGAAGGATTATCTTTTGAAGCTCCGGAAGGGAAAGTTATATTAAGTCAAGTTTCACACGGGTGTCTTGAGGTCCTACTTGGAAAGCTAGAAAAGAGCCATATTAAATTTGCAGGGAGCAATAGACTGGGGGGAATTCCAGCACTGCAGAGACCAGAATTCAAGCTGACCTTGACAAAATGCAGAAATGCTGTAAAACCATTGGTTCCACTTTAACAGAAGTAAGAGCAAACTTCTGTGCTCAGGAAGAACAGTGCTCAGCTGCAAAAATGCCGACTGGGGAACGACTAACAAGGTGGAAAACCTGCTGAAGAAAAGCCGGGATGCAAATGGATCATTCACTGAATGCAGGCCAAGCTATTGCATCTGACAGCACTTGTCAAGCTATTGCGAAAGAAGCAGGCATGCCGGGTTGTATAAAGAGGAGCGTTGTCCATAAAGCAGTGCTTTCTCCAGCCAGCATTGCCACAGCCGCAGCCGGAGCAGCGGCTCCGGCGTGGGCACGGCGCTTTGAGTGGAAATGGCGGCCGCAATGGTCAGGGACCTTGTGGACAAGATGTATGAGGACGGGGTTAAAGCAAGTGGTGGTTTAATCTGCAGAAGTGGTAGCAGAGGTTGTTGTGATAACATTTTATCATACAGGTTATTGATATGATAACCTGTACTATCATAATAGTAAAAATGATGAAGAGATTGAAATAGCAGCAAGGAGCAGTTCGTGTAGATAGTAATAAAAAGAGTCAGAGGATCTTGAATATGTAAGTTTCTGAAAATAGCTTGTCAGCTAAATAACATCCTGGAAGCCTAAGATATTGCAGCCGGACAACGGAAGAGTACGAAGCCTGGTAGTGGGGTAGCAGGTAGGTACAAATGAGCTAGGAATGCCCGAACTGCACCGGGAGGCTAACTAAGGCCCATGCGAGACAGTGTGGGAGTTCACGGAGGAGCTGCTGTAAATCCTGCCCGGGGCACGGGCGTGGTTTCTCAGTGTCCCTGACACTCCTATTTATCTGGGTCCAGAAACCTATCACTGGCTCTGCTTCCATAAGGCCGTAGCCAGCGCTTGGAAAAACACTTGCGTAGCAGTACAGGCTTATTTAGAGGCAAAAGTTGCTTTGTGTTTATATTCCTGCCAACAGTTTACATTTAGCTTTTGCCTTGTATTTTAGGTACTTTTTGTTGCGTTTGGTATCCTGTTTTATTTTCTTCATTTGCCTTCGGTTTTAAGTCTTTTATGAAATCCATACTGCTGATTCCTTCCAAGCTGATTACAAGGATTGCTTTGTAGTTTTACCTTCTAATAAATTTATGTAGTTTTATGCGTTATTGTCTGCCATAATCTCCCAGCTGATATATGAACAGATTAATAAACCTAGCTAGGCCAACACTTTTATTACAGTTATTGAGAATGCAATAAAACTGATTCACTGGTCATGAAAGCATGTAACAAAAGGAAAACCCACTGAATTTATTACAATGCCATTCAATATCTTTTATTATTAGAAGACATTCATATACTGTTAAATTTCCAGGTGGTTTAAAATTTGTAGGGTGGTAGGTAAGAGGAAGTTGATTTTGCAGTCTGATGGGAGGTACTTGGTACTGTATCTGAGTCTCCATACTGAGTCACTTAAATGGAAATTTTCATTTCAATTTTGTCAATAACTGTTTAATTTCAAAATACTTTTGTATTAAATATGAACAAAAAGAGAGATTGTATAAATGTCACATGGAACAACATCTTAAATCAACTTTGGCTGTTGATTGAAGCATTATATTTAATTTTTTTTTTTGTTTCAGTATTGGTATTAGCCCTAAATAAAGCAAATTGGGAGGATGAAACATTTAGATACAGACCAGTTCCTAGAAAGGTGGTTTTGGTGCGGGCTCCTAGACAAAATGTAGAAGCAACCAGAGCTTGCGTTTACGTTTAAATATTAGTGTAAACATACCATCTTTGCCTACATGAGCAGTCCTGGAAGTGTCAGGCAGATGCACGTGTAAGTGGTGCAGCAGTGTTGACTCCTTTCTTTTTTTCTGACCCATGGACACCTTTAAAATACCTGTTAGAACTTGCAGAGGAAGCACAAGTTCGTGGTGCTCGCTTTCTGACCTCAGTATCCCGTTCCTTGTGCTGTGGTAGCACATGTCTGTCTGGCACCAGCAGGGTGTTCATGTCTTAAAACCAGCCAAGACCTTAGGCACGGCTACTTAGGCAAGAGAGGATTTTAATATGTCTGGAGCAAAGAATGAGAAATTGTATCCCTAATAAAGAAGAATAAAATGATATAAAAGAGGAATAAAATGATATAAAAAAGAACCTCTTGATCTGATTCACAACAGCCGCCTACCAGCGATACTCTATCGATTTCCTTGGGGATTCTTCTGGCTCATGTTGATGGAAAGGGAGGACTGGGCTGAAGGATACTTTAGGTAAGTGGATAGACATTTCTTTATTTTTTTTTTTAAATGAATGCTTATTAAAATGCTGGATCAAGGGGCAGGGATAGTAATATAAGCACATGTGGAAATAATGTACTGAGAAAGCTCTGTGGTTTCATATGGAGAAAGAAGATAGCAGCCAACTCTAGCTCAGTGGGCAACTAATTAAGCCAGAGATCTCTCCGTACATTGTATTCTAAGTTCAGTACAAGAGCATGTATCAGCAAGGTGCCATATGATTTTTCCTTTATAGTTTGCAGTTTGATTTCAGGAATGAACTATGCATCATCACCATAGTGATCATTTAAAGATGAATGGGTTGGCTGGATGTTAGATGAGAGTCAGTATGATTAATGTGTCTTGTTCCTGTGCATGATCGTTTTCCTTGGTCAGTTTTTCACATGCAGCTTAGGTCTGTTGTTTCTCCCTCCTTGTTTTTAATTGGATCCTAGTTAGAATAATAAAAATGTGAACACTTTTAATGTTTAACAACATTAAAATATATTGACACAGTTGTAAGGAGTGAGTTTGCCATTGCTACGTATTCTGCTTGCTCCATTTAAAATGGGATTCTAGAGCCTTCATGGTTCCTTCCCTGACTCCATCCACCATTTTCCCAATACACAGAGACCTACCACAGTCTAGAAGACTTTTATTACAGGATACAGGAGAAGCAAAGCCAAAAAAAAAGGTGTGAATTCTTTGTGAGGAAGCAGAGCGTGTGGTCTCAAAATGGTACCTCTCACCAAAGGAATATGAGACATTTTAACCTATCCAGCTCTGCCTCAGCTGCTTCTCTAGTTGCATTCTTTTTCCACTTATTCATAATGACTTTTTTCTTCTACATTAGCAGTAAGTAGGACTGGGATAATGCTGCACAATGTCAAATACAGGAACACTCTCAAACACAAACCTAAACCCCGAGTCCCTCTAGATTAACACATCTCACCTGGCAACTGGTGGGGCACATCTGGCTTGCAGGAAGTCCATACCTAGCCCTTTTCCCCAGAGGTGATTGACTGAAAACAAGTTATGTGAACTGCAAGCAAAGCCAAGTGCCACTTTGTGCTCCTTAAGCCCGGGCAGCTGCAGGCACGGGGTGACAAGGAGAGGGGCAGTGAGCAAGGATGGCTGCGTGGTGCAAGAGCAGCCTGTCCAGCAGTGCTTGCTGTTTGCACTGTCTTGCCCAACACCCAGGCATGAGAGCGGCCGTCTCCTGCCTGAGGCAGTGGCCAGCCTCTGTACCTGCTCACCGCAGGTCACAAAACGTATTCCTACATGTATTCAAGATGCATTTTATTGGCCTGAACGTGACCCTCTTGCTCTACATCACATGCAGTGTACATGTAATGTAGATCACTCTGTGAAGGATGTCAAGGAACAGGATATGCTAGCATAAACAAGCCCAGCAAGAGTCAACAACATCAAGCTGCAGTGGAAAAAGGCAAACAACAGAGTCTGATGTATGAAGAAGAATACACCTGGGAGGCACGGGATGCCCTTCCACTTCTCAATTACTGGGAATGCCGTGGCTGTGTTTTGTTGAGGTCTGCGACAGGGAACCAGTGGTCTGGCTGTGGAGCTCCCGGGGCAGACAACAAGGGTCAGCTAGAAAACACAGCCACCACAGGAAGGTTAAATGAATTAGGGTTGCTTGAAGCCCCTGGAGGTAAGGTTGTGCGATAAGATGTTTCTCTGTCAACTATGTCTAGCTATATCAAAAACTCTTGAGAAGTTGAGGAGAATAATTTGTTTGCTATGGTCATGAGAAGTAAGATTAGAAGCAGGTGATTAAACTGCAGAAAGAAAGTTTCAGCTTAAACATCAGGGAGAACCTTCCTAATAGGACAAACAAACTGTGGGATAGGCTGTGAAGAAGCCTGCTTCTTCAGCAAGACACTCTAAAAGCAAGTTAGACAAACATCTGCTAATAATGACCTGGGTCTGTATGAATCTGTCTAGGTGGTGGAGATGGGATACGTAATCTTTTGATATCCTTTTTAGTGCTGTTTTGTTATGAACTGATGCCTGCAGGCTCTGCTGCAATGACATACCATTGGATGGCTTTTATAAGAGACCTGCGGAGATGTGCAAGGTGTAACTTTCTACTGATACTAAGGTAAGTGCTGAAAAACTGCTTTGAATTCACCGGATATACAGTGGGGTTATGTGGTGTAAATGAAAATCTAGCCCATAATTCCCTCCATAAGCCAATGCTGATTCTTAAAAGCACAGTGAGACCACCGGGACATCAGACTTCTGATTTATAACAGGACTCACAGTATTTGCAGAATGAAGCAGTTGCTCTTGAAAAATGCCTCACTGGAAAGTATAGGATCAGCCATCCTATAAGAAGGGGTATCAGACATAGTGACCTGAATTTCTGAGTCTTTCTGGCGTTGTCTATGACTAATAAATGTGAGCAGGCAACCTAATTATAGATCTGAGTTGCATAAACATACACCTTTTTCTCAGGTTGTTCCTAAGGTGAGGCTGAAACATATCATAAGTTTAATAGGTTTCAAAGCCCAGCTCCTCATTATTACAAAGAGATTTAAATTATGTCTTTATGAGTGTGCTGGTTACAGCTTTGTTTTTAGATTACAGAGTGCAGATTCAGCTTTACAGAGTACAAGCAAGCTACCCGGGGAGTGTTTTCTTTAGTGGCAATGATTCTGTGCCAAGCTTTGTCCTCCATATCATATTTCTGCTGAACTTTCCTACTTCTTCACCATTTTCTTCCCCAAGGATAAAATAAAAATACTAGAGGTTACAAAACCAGAAACTATACTGAATATACCTTGGGCACATAGTAACACTCACAGAAAACAAGATTGTGATAACCAAGATAACAAGAACACTTCTGATTTTTAGTTACACTTTTCCATGAAACCAGAGCTTGTGTTTGCTTGTCCAAACAGATGTTGAACAAATGAACTATTTGTCACTGAATTAAGTGTGTGCTGAAGGCAGGCTGTTAGGCAGAAGTGCAGCTCTATGCCCAGTACCTTTAAAATACATCTATAGATGAGGTTGGCACGGTCCCAATGTTTCCTATTATCGTATTTCTTGCTGTACTTACAGTTTTGTCACATTTTAAGTGCTGTGGCTGGCTGTGCAAGGGCCTTAGGAGTCCAGGACTACACAAGACACCGAAAGTCATGGCCCTTCTAGGGTGTCTTAGGCTTAGGAGTCCTCATGAACTTGCTTAGCTAGTAGCCCTGCTCTTGCTGTTCCCTGACACTGAAGTGGTGGGGGAAAAAGGCCCTATATCTAAGTAACTAAATATCTATCGCATGTAATACATTCACTGGTGTGCTGGAAAGTGCAGTATAATGAGTGGCTGTTTCATATTTATCAACAAACTTCTTCTCCAGGAAAGATTGCGTTGAGGATTGAACCTTGAAGGGGTCAACTGTGCAACAGACTACTGTAGGGCATCAGTCTAGGTAGGAGACACTGGCTGCTGGATGTGGCTCTTGGAAATGACAGCTGACAACCGTTGGCCTGATTATTCAAAACAGGAGCAAGCCTTGTTCCTTCGGAGGCTGACACAATTGCAAGATGGGTGTTGATGACATGGATATTAAAATAAATAGGGAATTTCTCTTTTCCTCATCAGAATACTCACTACCTCCATAAAGGCAACTCGGAGAGAGAACAAGCAAGGACATAAAGGACATAGAGATGTCTCACATCCTTAAACTTTTAGCTCTTGAAAAATTCTTCGGCAATGCTCTGCATCTTTTAAAATATCCCATTAACATTTACAGAAGGAAGTCTATCCTGGTTGTTCAGCGACACTGCTTGCTAGAGCTGCTAGTCACAATTTCAGGTGACTGAGAGAATGGCAGAGAACATAGCTGGTAGCACACACTTTTCGAGCAGAAATCAATCAAACCTGACCTGCAGGATTATGTGGGAGCAGTGGTAACTGTAGGGAGAGATTTTTGACCTCTGCAAGTTACTAGTTTTGCATATCGACATGTGTATGTTTTAAATAGAAGCACAGCAGTTTGTTATTTTCTGTTCTAAGCTTGCAGCTGCATGTATAAACATGTTAAATTTGAAATCCTCCCAAAACTGTGAAATCCCCAGTGATGTAGGTCTTATATCCTGGCAGGAGTTCAACTCAACATCTCCAAATGAGTGTTGATGAGGTATGCACACTCATCAGATATTTTCTGTATTTCCATTCTTCTGGGGTGCAGATGCCCCTGAAAGAAGCCACAATGCTGGGCCAGAGCAAATACCAGAACTATTGTCCTTGAGCCATTGTAGCTTTATCATCTGGGAAACAACTGATTGCGTCCATTTTAAAAATGAACTGCTGTGTTACTAACTTCTTAAAAATTATTATCTCTGGGTGAGAGCAGTAATCTAAGCATTAGCACAAATGGGTGCATGCCTTGTAGCACAGACAGAGCCATGCGTGGAATTTTCTTCTGAGGCCACCAATGAATCTCAGCTGAGGCACCTTCTCAAAGTGTGGATGTAATTCTCAGCTGCCAGCTGCATATATTTTTATTTTTTAGGCCATCTTCAAGTACTTATGTTGAAAATTTCAGAATCAGAAGTGGAGATGAATTTCAGTTCTTGGTTTCTGAAAATTCCAGAGTCCCAGGGAGCTGTAAAGTGATCTGCTCCTTTGAAAATGAGTTCACTGCTGTCTGGTGACCTAACAACGATTATAAGAAATTACTGGTAGGTTCATATTACAAAAAACATTGCCAATAGTCAAAATGAAAAAATCTGCACATACAGTATTGGCATAACTTGAGTAATGCCTAATGAATGAGCCTGTCAGGGTCTGAGAACCAGGTGACAAAAGTTTTTTTAATCCTCTCTCTCCTGATGCCAACAAACAGCCCAATGTAACTCTAGGTTTACTCCTCAACGTGCTGTTTTGGATTTTATCTGGTTTTATTAGAGTAGTCAGTTTTTGTGCAAGTCTTTCCATACATGAAGTTAAGCAGAGAAAATAAAAGAGGTAGAAAGATCAAGCGGCTATGCTGTTAGATTTTTTTTATCTTTTATTACTTACAGCAGAGCATACAAAACATGTACTATCATGTTTTATGAAGGAGGCTGATGCTCAAGAAGAAGAGGTTCACATATAATTTGTGACTGAAAAATCCCAGGTTTTTAGCTTAAATGTCACTTGGGAAATGTCACTAGTTTAGAGAAAATGCACATTCAGCCACAGTTAATTTTCACTGGATCCTATGCCCAAGCTATGCTATTACAGAGTCCTGAAGACACAGGTACTGACTGAATTTCCTTTCAAGCTTCTGGGTGATCTACAAGTATTCCAGTAAGTCTTGTGTAGGCTCCTGATACAAAATTAGATCCCTTAATTAAAGAAAGAATGTGTAGTTCAGTACCCAAAGATCTTTTAAACAGGATTTTCTTTTAAATGTAATTATATAAAGAATTTGTAGCTGGTTTTATAAAAGTATATAAGATAAAGTATTTCAGACACATTCACTAAAAGATTTTGCAAATGAAGAGACAATTCTCAAGAGCTCACGAAGTAGTTTAGTCCCCAGCTGCTATGAGCAGCAAATTCCTATTTTGAAAAAATCACTGTAACTTATTGTAAATGATGCACTGATTTCCTAAACGGATTTTCTGAAACCAGATTCTACTTCAGATCAACCTTCTGTACAGCTCTTCAGGTGCTAAACTAATGGAATATGGTGTCCAGCCTTAGCTGAGTGTAACCTAACTGAACATTTGTCAATCAAAAATGTTCTAGTCAGATCATTAAACAGCTACTTCATGTTCTTTTTCCTGGGGTATGTGAAACTTCAGGCATGCACACACAATATCCAATTTTAAAAGGTGCAGTGGAGGAGCAGTTGTCAGTTCAGCATGCTCAGGTAGGTCAGGACATGGTGCACATGCAGTTGTCACTGACTGCGGTCCCTCTCAGTGGCTGTGACCCATCTGTGCCAGGTGCATCGTACAATCATGGAGCAAAAACATGGAACAGGAGGAAATAGCAAGACAACTGAAAAACAGCAGGTAGATCAATCTTGATTCATAATATCTGTCTGGTAGAGCCCAGGTGTGGGTAACACTCTGGACCAGATCCTCTCATCTTCTCTTTGAATGTCATTAAAGCTACAAAGCTGCAACAACTATAAACTTATTTTAACTATGTAATTAAATGGGGATTATGCTGCTTTACATGGTTTGTACTTTAAAGGCACATTAAAATCATTCAAATTGCTTTGAATAGGATCCTTAGTAGTGTCATGATCAATTTTAAGGGTCAGAGGAAGAACCATGGTGAGATTTGAGTCCAGCTACAAAATTTGAAGGGATTGCAAATTTGGGGGTGACAGATTACTTCTTGGTTTAAATATTAAAAAAAAATTGCCTTCCTTGTTTTTTATTACTCCCCCATGTAACTAAATAGTTGTTCTGGAAATATCATTAAAATGGATTAAAAAGAAATGTTACTTATAAGAGAAGTTTCATCATTGCATTCAATTTTCTCCATGGAAAAAAGAGTAGGTTTTTAATGTAATTGAATGTCAAAGCTCTGCAGGTGTAATAGTTGTCATTTAAAAAAAAAATATTAATTTAATAGAAGTGACACTCTCCTGATTAGCTTTTCTCCCTTTTGGATGACTGCTGCTCCACCTCTGTGTGCAGAACTGGTTAGTGGAAAAATCACACAAGAAACCAAGAAATGAAAGAAATTAAAACCACCCTAGAATTACTGGCTCTGTCTCCTGTTCAGCAAATACCATTTCATAAATAGAAAGGATGACCTCGGTATTCTGGAACTGCATTGCCATGCAAAAGGTGATTCAGAAATGGAGGAAGTCCAGAAGGACAATAGGGGTGATGGAGAGAGAGGGAGGATTCCAGTTTTAATAACATTGGAAAATTTGAATAGAACCTGAACCTCATTAAAGTTTCCGAGTTTCTGTCATGAAATTTGGAAATATCAGAACTGTACAATTTCTCCAGTGGTTTAATACTTGACTTTTTGCATCTTGGGGAGAGATGATAAAGCAGCTCAGTTCAGAGTTAGCTCCAGAATGCTCCTGCATCTTAGGCACACATGCTGCCAAGTACTGTAATAAAGCCAACAGTTTTATGCCTCCAAGAGATCGACCTCATTGCAAGGGCTTAGGAAGCAGAGCGTTTTAGGACTGGGAAAATCTTTATCAGCCAACTATACTGGGAAATATTTGAGTCTGAGTGAAGAGTAACATACATTCTTGTGTAGGTAAAAAAGATATGTGCTCATCTGGCTGTACTTCAGAACACTGTATGTACTGATCTGTGTGTGGCATGTGATGTGTATGAACATCTAGAGCTAGCAGATAGCATTTTTGATAAACGGTGCAATGATCATTTTGTACTTTTTCACAAGTCCAGAGGTCAATCAGAAGGTGTGACAAAAGCTGAACATTTGTTTGCAAGCGTTGAATTTTGAAACAATAGGAAAATAAGCAAGAAGTGGATGCAGATCCCCAGACATACATATTCAGAAGACATGTTTTGTCTGCCAAACTGAGGTGCAAGCACAAGGGCCTGCTGAGTGCCCAGTTTTGAGACTTCAAGATGGCTCAGATGGCTGATTTGGCCTCAGATTTATTATTGCCAGTGCACTGGGACAAAAGGAGGGGTATTGATCATGCTGATGTAATTCCAGGAGATAACTGCAGAAATTTCTCAGAATTTCCTGGGTTTCTCTTTCTTTCTCCTCTTTTCAGTTTTGATGCTGAATGTGAATTTTCAAACTGAGATATTCTTGAGATATTTCTATTTTGAGAGAGTTTCATGATGAGTGCATTACATATTTTCACAATGCAATCATTCAGAATTTTATGGCAATGATTTAATTCTGTAAAAGTGGTAATTCACCATAAGGTTAGGGAAAAGACCATAAAACATCACTGGAATTGTAGAAAAATTGCGAAGTCTAACCCACCTTGCAGAAGCTTGGAAATTTCAGTAAGATAAAGTTCAGATTTGATTCAAATATGAAAGATTCACTGAGTTGCAATAGTTTTCCTTAAATGATCTTCCTGACCTCATGTAATAAAAACACCTTAAGCCTAACATTGATTTAGTCTTCGATATTTCAGAAACTTGACAGAAGATGGAGACTATTTGCATTTCCCTGAACCCTTTTGATAAATATTGAAAAAGATACAGTTTTTCTCACAGTGTTGTCTAGAATAGTCCAGTTATGGTAATGCCTATTGCGCTTGTTATAGTTCAGAAAATGTCTGATATGGTAGAGTCCTAAACACACCTGTTATGTTAAAGGTCAAGCTTTAAGACCTACATGACATGAAATGTGCATCTCCAAATAAATAATTAAATATTTGGCCATTGTTATCCTCTTATGGACTGATTTTCTTTGGACCAGAAATTCTAACTGAAGATTTTGTCCGGCCTTCACCCACATGAAAATCTCACATAGTTCAAATGGAGCAAACCTAAACTAAATGACAGTCTTCATATCACCACAATGAGGACACTACTGCCATGTAATCTGAGATGTTCTCTAGGAATCACACACCTGTTTTCTACTCCCCTTGCTTGTAGATGTTTTCCCACCCAGATCTTTATCTACTCAACAGCTGCTCTCTGCCAGGCTTCTCTGTATCTCTTTCCTTCCAGAATCAGCTCACTCTTAGGGTTGTCCTGAGGACTCCTGTGCAGATTTCCTCCTACTCTTCCTCTGCCTAGTTTTTGTTGACTTCATTGTTGGGGCTTCTGCTTCCCTTGAGAGAGTTTATGACCATCCAGAAATTACCTCTGCTAGGAAATTATTCTTTTCCTTAAAGGAATGTGTTCTTAAAAATAACACTAACCTTTCAGGGTAGACTCAAGGGATGACTAATATTTTGGCCTAGCCCAGTTCATATTCTCTCCTTCTCTTCTCTCTCTTTCCTTTCATTTCTGTTGTGTGGATTTTCAAACTCTCTTTAGAACATAAATAAACTCTTCAGCCACAACAACCCCATGCAATGTTACAGGCTTGGGGAGGAGTAGCTAGAGAGCTGCCTGACAGAAAAGGACCTGGGGGTGCTGGTTGACAGCCGGCTGAACATGAGCCGGCAGTGTGCGCAGGTGGCCAAGGCGGCCAACAGCGTCCTGGCCTGTATCAGGAATAGTGTGGCCAGCAGGAAGAGGGAAGTGATTGTAGCCCTGTGCTCGATACTGGTGAGGCTGCACCTCGAATCCTGTGTTCAGTTTTGGGCCCCTCACTACAAGAAGGACATTGAGGTGCTGGAGCATGTCCAGAGAAGGGCAACGAAGCTGGTGAGGGCTCTGGAGCACAAGTCTTATGAGGAGCAGCTGAGGGAACTGGGGTTGTTTAGTCTGGAGAAGAGGAGGCTGAGGGGAGACCTTATCGCTCTCTACAACTACCTGAAGGGGGGTTATGGTGAGGTGGGTGTTGGTCTCTCCTCCCAAGTAACTAGCGATAGAACGAGAGAAAATGGCTTCAAGATGTGCCAGGGGAGGTTTAGACTGGATATTAGGAAAAACTTCTTTACTGGAAGAGTGGTCAGGCATTGGAACAGGCTGCCCAGAGAGGTGGTGGAGTCACCATCACTGGAGGCGTTCAAAAAACTTGTGGACGTGGCACTTCAGGACATGGTTTAGTGGGCATGGTGGTGTTGGGTTGATGGTTGGACTTGATGATCTTAAAAGTCTTTTCCAGCCTTAATGATTCTGTGATTCTGCAACAATTGGAAAGCATATCTTTGTTTATCCACTTCACTGGACTTTCATTTTTTTTCTCTGTAATTCATCTTGCTACTTGGGAAATATGAAGGACTCCGAACAAATAACAATGGGTAACCAGTGCTTTGATGACCATTGTCTTTATTTGCTCTAGGTTCTTTCAGATACGTTTTTGTCTTCCTTATTTTTGCAATCAGTGTTGAAGACAATGAAAGCCTTAGCATTTTACAGTAGACATCTGTAATAATTCTCCGCTTCCCTTCTTTTACCTACAGCAATTGAGCTCAGCCTATCCTCTTCAGATTTAAATGTTTTGGAAAGTACAGACAGTATAAATCTCTGTTCCTTTTCCCTCGTCCAACTGAAACGGTGTGGGATTTTTTCTTGTTTTTATGAAGAAGACCAGATGATTACTGTGCTGTCACCAGTATCCTCTGGTAACTTGCATAATTGCCAACTTGAAAATCCTCCTGGATGCTTCTTTTTCCCAGCACATGCTGTTTCACTGTTCACACCATTTATTCTAATACTTGTCAGCTATGCAGTGCTTTTCTTTTTTTATACTAATCAGCCTGAAGACCCCATGAATATAAGTGTTAGTCTTTTTTCAAGGAAGACATAATCAGAATGATTAAGGAGAAAAGGGTGAAAACCATTGCACCTGCTCACTTCCAGAGAAGTTAATATCACAGAGGTGACCTCAAGGCCAGGTTTCCAGGAGCGTTGAACTGCTGTAGCTCCTGCTGCAGCTCCTGCTGCCTTTGGTTGGGGTGGGAGGAGGTGATGGCCTGATACATGTCTGCTTGGGGAGGGATGTGTGGAGGCTTGTAGCAGTGTGAAGCCTCCTTGTGAGCCTGCTGAGACCTAGAGGATGCTGAAGACACAGCCCTGGAGGAGATCATTGACCTGAGACCAGCTGTGTTAGATAATCCATTCCGATAGCTGACTGGACTGCTCCAAGAGCAGTCTGGGAGCCTAATTCATTTGCCATCCCCCACTCCATTTAGTCCTTGTGTTGGGAATCTCATTTGCATCCACATTGTTCTGCTTGTTAGAAACCTTGTCCTAACATCCAGCCTAAATTTATCATTTATGCTTATGGGCTGGGCCGCAGAAAGGAGCCAGAACAGACAAGTCCAAGAAGAGGTGATCACCAATGGTGTGTGTTACTGGCTTTTTCATGGGTCTTGGATGCTTAGTTTTTCCCAAATAATTAAACTGTCTGTCATGATCACTGTTTTTGTTTGGATTTCCAGCCAAAAGTGAGTCTTCTTTTATGATGCCACTTCATTCCATCTCATCAGCTCAATGCCATCACAGGATGAATGCAGTGCAACACACTTGGGTACATGCCTGCTAGTGAAAGTGGCTCAGAGGCAGAGGCACACTTGTAACATGGAGACTCAATCAATTGCACTTTAGAGATAACCGTGGGGTAAAAAATGAACTCCAGAATAGTTCAGGTAGCTTGGAGCCATTCAGTGATCCCACCTGAAACACCATTGTCCCACTTATTGCTATGCTGTTGGAGATGTAAGCAATGAAGGCAGGTGGATAGGAGCCCCATGGAAATCAAAGGAAAGGCATTTTCCATCAGGAACTTTTGACAGTGCCATTCCCCTCTGTGGTCCAAGATCAGTGAAGACAGACCTTCAGGGCCCACTGCAGTGTGATAGAGGGGGAAGTAGTGTGCTGCCCTGTTTGTTCTTCACCTGCTGTGCATGCCTTTCTGTTTGGCTCATTTTCCTTTTCCTTGGTCTGATGTAAGTTTTACAGATGAGGCATAAATGGAACGATTCCAACAGACCTCTAGTAGCTTTTTCCATTGACATAATGCTTTATGCTTTTAAAACTGTTTCAAATAAACATGATAATTAATAGAGATAGTCAACAAATTAGAAACATAAGGCATTTTTGGAGGATGAGCAAAGACCACCCAGCATATCACATATTTCGCTTACATACATATCTTCCCAGCCCTACTCTAGCCAATTGCTACACAAACAGCTCTAATATTACAATCCTAACTGTTTTATTGGTTATGTTTAGATTTGCCACAGCCATAATTAAAAAGCGTGCCATATGCTTGACCAAAGAATCACAGAGCATCCCTGAAATGATAGAAAACAGGGCTGCTAGGAACTTTAGCTGATCATTATTTCCATTGCTTCCCATGACCACTTGTCAGGCCTGACAAATACTTGTCTAACCTGTTCTTAAAAGCTTCACGTGAACCATCATGCTGTCGTGTTCTCACAGATAAACCAATGTTGCACTTCACGCCCCTACCAATCCTGCTCCCTAACAATGACAGTTCTTACTCCCAAAAAATTCCCATCCTGTACCCCTAATGAAACTGGTGTTGGCATGACAGTTCAAACTGGGGATATGTTTTACTGTTCCTGGGCAAAAAATATCTCCTTAGAATTTAATTCCATAAATCCCACTGGCACAAATTAGAGCTGCAATTTCTCACCTGGGCATTTGGAAGCAGCTTGGTTTTGCCAATTGCAGTAGCAGCAAGGGTAGAAACCTATTTTTCAAAAGCCTTCAGAACTTGCTTCTCCTTTCTTTTCATGTATGACTTTTTATTTACATAGATTCTTATAAGAGAAAGTGCTTACAATGCTCTGGCACCTTTGGCAGACTTTGAAGTGTATGAAAATGATCACTTTGCCTTTCCTTGAGCATAGCCCCAAAACACAGCTAGATCAGGAGGAAGGAAATGAGTTCACTCCTCTGCCATCTGCAGTGCTTCATGTGCCTCGGTTCCCCACCCACCCCCTCGCAGGCGAGCAATATGATTCTCTCTCAGAGAATAATGACTGCATGTAGCTTGGGGAGAGGAGGGGGGAAATAATTTCCAAGACATTGAGCCCTAATAGCAAATTTCCTGCTGTGCTCCTGCTCCTTCAACACTGGGGCTCAGCAAGAGCACGTTGCTGAGGCAGCTCTGACCAGCCGCCAGAGGACATCTCTTAGGAAAAACCTGGCTTCCTAAGACTGTTTTTAAAAACCCAGTCTGGCAGACAGCCCTTTGCCAGTGCAAGTCTGTGGAGACCCCACATTTGGTATCTTGATGAAGTGAAATGCCTCATCGAAAGTGGGAGGCTGAACTGATTAGCTGCAGCCTCCAAACAGAGCCAAACCATTGCCCTGTGCAGTGCCCAGCACCGTCATCTCATCTCCAGCTGACAGAGCCTCAAAAGACAGTTGCAAAGTTCGTATTAAAAAAAAAAAAAAAAAGAAAAGAAAAAGTTGCAATCCTTTAGCCATCTGGTAAGTGGAAAAAGCAAATTTCGCTGTCATGGTTGCTAATCTTTGCCTGGCGGCTGGGATGCTGACCAGACACCCCGACTGCAAAACCAAACCGCAGAAGGTAGGCACACACCTGTCAGGAAACGAGCGGAAAGTGTGGCTCTTCCGGCTGCCTGGCACAAGCAGCCGGTATCTCTTCCGACTGCTTGGCACAAGCAGCCGGTATCACCTTACCCGGAGCCAACCCTGTGGTGTCCCAAAACGCTACATAATGCAACCGACAGCTCCAGTCAGTGGAGGCAGTGATTTTAAAGCAGGCTGTCACTGGTATATTGCCCTCACCACATCCCGTGGTTGTTCATTAATGCAGTCCAGAGGCCTTCAGAGTTACAAATGCTGCGCATATCTGAGAGGAACGCTGGCAAGGCAACATCTCAGTCCCTCTTTTATGAGCGTCCTGTCCTCAGGACAGTGCGGTGGGGAGAGGAGCAGAGGAGGCAGCTGGGTTTCATTTCTGCCACCTCTGCAGCGAGGATGAGTGAGCGACTTGTTGCTCCTTCTTTAAAAAGAAAAATTTAGGCTCCTGTCTGCAGGAATCTGGGTTATGACTCCCGAACGAATTGGGGAAAAGCCTAAAATCAAGGTGCAGTACCAGAAGCAACAGGGGAAGAGCAGAAGGCCCTGACCGGAAAGCACTGGTGAGGTTCGTTGGTTTTCCCCTCGGTGCTGGGCTTTTTTTGAAGCTCCTGTCCTGCGGTGCCTACCTCACCTCCTGCACTGCATGGTGAACTGAAGCCAGACACCTAAAACTTAGATGCTGTGAGGCTCAGAGCACCCAAGACTCCCTCTGGACTTGGTCCTAATGAGTATCCCAGTTCGTATCTGGTGAGGGGTGGATAGACTGGCCTGCCTGAGAGCCAATGCCATTTGCAGTCTGTGCCACCGACACGAAACCAACGCTAGGCTGGTTCCAGTCAATGGTAACTGCAGCCTGGCCCATTTCAAAGTCCTCTGAGTGACAGGTCAGCCTTTTGAGCAGGGCTGGCAGGCGGGAGCTCCTGGCTCTCCTTGGACTTCTTTGCAACTTGAGGTGCAACTCAAGGCCATAGCAGAGCTCTGCCAAGCCCCCTGAGGCGGGGTCCGGGCAGACCCTGCGGCTGCCACTGCCTTTGGAGGAGGCAGGGCCGGAGCTGGGCCGCCCCAGAGCTGTGCAGCGGGCGCTCGTGCTGTCCTTGGCCGGCGGCTCTGCCCTCCGGAGCTGCATCCTGCTGGAAGCGTGGCCCGGGGAAGAGCTGTGCAACAGGCGAGGCTCATCCGCTTAGCCTGGATATTTAATCAGGAGGGGATCATTTTCTGAGGAGGGCCGTGTGTCCACAGGCAACAGGAGATGTCAGACCGGGTTGCCAGAAATAGGTGCCTGATTTAAGCCCAGCTCGGACGGAGATGTTTTTTAAAATCAGTAGTTAAATGCATTGGAGGCAAAAAAAGTGAGATAAAACCTGTTTATAGACTTTCAATTTATCAAAGAAAAGTAAACTTGCTTTTCCTACTTTTTGCTTCTTACATACGTCTCTAAAAGGAGATCCTATGTGTAGCGTTTTACAGTTACGGAGGAAGGAGTAACAGCGCAAAAACTGGCATGACATTCCCCTGATTTCCCATCCTATTCCCATGGGGATTAAGGGAGGAACTGCACCAGACACAGCATGTGGCAGGACTTTGGTCTTCATTTTTTTTGTGAGCCCAGAAAGCTCTGTTTCTGTTTGATCCTGACGAGACTGGCGTTGAGGAATTTGCCACCAGTGAAAGGGCCACTGAGCGTTTGGGGACGACGAGACCGCAAAACGTTCGCTGTTACTGCTGGATGCGAAAGGAAAACGGCATGCACGGTAGCCTTATTTAACCTGTGCACTGCCCCGCAGACAGCCTGACATCAAGCCTGCCGCGATGGCAAAACAGCGCTGCTCTGAGTCTGCAAAAATAATTAGGATATTCTGCTGCTGCGGGGACTGGGGCCAAGCAGCAAAGACAATCTGCCTTTGAATGCAGTCAAACGCGAGTTTCTGTTCCGAAAGCTGGGGGGAAATGCCAGCAGGACGATCTGAATGCTAGCGGGACGTCTGGCTCCCGGGCCGGGCAGCATGCCAGCCTGCGCCGAGCCGCTTGGCCACTTGCCGCCGGCCTCCATCATGCCAGCCTGCACTGACCCCCTCGGCCACCGCCACATGCCTCCGTCCGAGACAATGGCGGGACATTTTAAGAAGGTTTGTCAACAGAGACTTTTGATCTTCCAGTATTTAAAAGATATCCAAAGTATTATCATGGCTACTACTACTAACAGTAATAATCACAGAAAATTCAAATGAATATAATAGTTTACCTCGAATTGTCAGGACTAATGTCCTACTGTTTATGGTTTAAAATACATTCAGGATGATTCAGTTTCTTTTTTGGGCTGAAGAAAAGAAGGTTTACAAATACTGTGTCTGAGCACCTGTTAGACCTCTTGCAGGTCTCTGTCCAAGCTTGGATACAACTGCTTTTCACTGTCAAGGTGAAATTCCCAGCTGCAGCAGTGCTGGAAATTTGCTCCTCCTTCATTTTTCCTCTAGTTCCCGGAATGAAATAACACTGTTAAAAAATGCATCAAAACAAGCCTGGAAAAATATTTACTGTAGTACAGAAAGCAGGAGTCAAGAAGCCTCGCGAACCACAGCAATTTCTGTGCATATGTACTCAAATCAAATTTGATTGGCAATGTATACTTCCAGACCCATTTTTCTGCAACAGTTGAACTACCACGTCATTTGGTATAATGTCTGTGTGCTTTCTTCTAAGACAGCTCTTGTTTGTACTCTCCTCTAAAGCAGGGAACAGTAACTCTTATACATGACATGATTTATTGTCCCAGCTGCTCTTAAACAACACAGGCTTATAGTCAAATCAGTCTGCCGAATAAAATTATTAGTTGGATAAATCTGAGGAATTAAAGAGACTCAATGAAACTTCTCACCAATATTTCACAGATTCCTATGTAAATAAAACTCCTTTGCTCAGACTTTGTGAACAGCTGAGTCCATAACGTATATATTTCACAACCCCAGCATTAAATATATTATTTCTTTCAAACAGAGATCCTGATGAAGTAAAGGCAATTGAATCCGGGATTGCTGGCGTTTGCAATGGGAAAAGAGCAAAGCAGCTGGTCAGAGCCATCCCACGAGTTTGTTTCTCAATGAGCAGCGCAGCCCTCGCTGCGGCTCTGCCCGGGGATCGCTGCCTGTGGCACTGATGCAGGGGATGGCAGGAGCTCTCAGTCCCACCAGCCTTCCTCCAACTTTGTACCCAGGCGATCAAGTCTTCTGGGTCATGGTCTGTACTGTGGGAAACTGGGTTGCTGAGCCACCACCACAGCTGGATGTCATTGCTGGTGTCTTTTCCCTGGTATGGAGAGGGACTCGCTGCCTTTTCAGTCGTTCAGGGATGACCATTACTAGTCTGTTCTTCTGTCAGGCACAAAGATATCTAACCAGCCCAACAGATCAAGCCAATAGACAGCTAGCAGCCAAGTATAGTTCCCATTTTATAGCTGAGGATGGGGCCAAGGAGGGCTTTCATGCTGTCCCATGCCAAATATCCTCCCATGGCTGGTCGCAGACCTTCCAGCCCTGTTGACTCCTCTCCCTTTCCCTTCCCTATTCTTCCTCGTGGTTTAACACAGCAAAATGCTCACTCGAAAACAAGAAACCCCAAACCATTCCGGTTCACAGATGTCAAGGAAGCCGGGCTTCACTCCCATGGCATGCGTTGGGTTCCTACCCAGGGGCGGCTGTGAGGGGCGGTCTGGCCTTGCTGCAGTGGGGTGGGCAGGGGGCTGAGCCAAGCCCCCACCATGCCACAGGAGAGGGCTTTGCGGGGGAAATCTCTTTGGTAAGCAAAGGGGCTAATCACACCTAGGGGTGGGAATGGTAGATAGAAGCGCAGAACAGAGGGAAAAGGTGGCTTTGATTATAAGAGGATTCATAAAGTCATTACTTGGAGAGAAACTCAGCACCTGGGGAAGAGACATGCCACCGGGGGTGGGGAGGGCAACAGAGGCTTTAATTTTCATGTGTTTTTCTTGGCCCACAAAGCAGAGATCACTGAGGGGACGCTGTGCCCCAGCACTGCTGCACCACACACCGGCTGCTAAGAAATGAGCTTTGTAGCCCTGCTTTGCCCATGAACCTCTCCATGGGGGATAAATTCTCACCCCCTTCGCAGGCACCCGGGCTGGGAGTTGCATCCTCTGTCCAAACCCAAAGGATATTATCTAAGATTGCCTGTGGGTATAAGCAAAGGCAACGATCATTTGTACAGCTGTGAATTCTCCGTGCAGAGCAGACCATTGCTCTGTTTCCCTGAGCTGTCAGAGTAATAAGGAGGATATACACGGTAGAGCAGCAATGGATGTCTCACAGGGACAGAGATCTGGGATGTAGCTGCTTGGAAAATTTCAATGTGAAACTGAAAAAAATTAAAAATTCACACAGAAAAAAAAAGAAAACTGGTTTCAGACAAAAATGTCAAATGTTGGCGGAAATGCTTCAAAAAGGCAAATGATAAAAGAATTGTGGTTTCCTAAGAAAAAGCAAGAGAAAAGTTTCCAAGAAAGTTTTTGCCTAGTCAAAAATGTACTTTTCCATTAAAAAACAACAAAAAAAGATTAGATAATTTCTCCCTAGTCCTGGTTAGGCCCGGCATTCTTCTGCGCGGCCCATCCACTAGATGTCAGTCTATTGCCATGCAATAAAAACAAATGAGCCAGAAATGTCATCAGGAGTTTTTCAGGATGAGGATATTTCCACTGAGCTGTCTTCTGTCAAAAATGTTGCCAATAACTCCTTAATTTCTATAAAATTCCTCAGCTTTGCATTTCCAGATTTTTTCAAAGCAATTGCAACACATTCCATGGACTATGCCAGCCAGATATTTTTCCACTACCACATCTAACCCCTGGCTGACCTTTGGTTCACCAGATCTTTAGAAATTTCTAGGCAATGTCTGAACAGCATATAAGAAGAGTTTGATCCCCCCACTAACTCCTCCACCCCTCACACCTCCCTCATGAACCTCAGTTCGTGGTGTTACTGATTTTCTAGAAACAGGGAAACAAGTGTCTTATTTAGCTGAGGTATGTGTACAGAGCAAAGAATTTCTTTCTGCAATATTTTACATACCTGAAATAAAAGTCTTTCTCTCTGAAAACAGCATGTGAAGACAAATGGGATGTATTCCATGAAACATGGCGTTTAAAAATAAAATTTCTGTGATTATCTTGCTCTCAGCAATGCTTCGTTTTGGGCTGCAGGTTTTCCAAGCAAAGGCCAAAAACGCCATTGGCGATAATGACTACAGAAATGTATATTCTTCCCACCACATGTGACAAATGTTGTGAATCTGTAAATTGCTCACCTTGACTTTCATTCCCAAAGTGGCTTCAGTCGAATTTGTGGCAGTTGCAACACACAAAAATGTAGCTATCTGTTTCTACATATTGTGGTCTGGGTGGTAGGTTGTTTCAATATTTTCTGCTGGTTGTGTCTTCATCACTATTATTTGCACCTTCAATATTAATTCTGTTCCAAGAAAAATATGTAAGATTTACCTCTGGCACTGAATGCAGTAGGAGAAATTTTTTAGACCCCAGATCAGAATGCTACTTTCTTTCCTAGCTGCAAAACTATAATTTTAGGAGCCTTGTTCACATACTTTCCCTGCTGAATTAGAACCTGAATTTTCAAAAGATTAAGACTCCCTTTCACATACACATATGACTACAATGACAAGGGCAGTTCGGATTTGCAGGGTTTTGTATATGACAAGCCAGCTTTTCTGAATAGCACACAGAGGGAACTGGGCAATACTTTAAGTACAATATCTGCTAGGGCACCTGGGTTGAAGCCTGTTCTTGATGATCAGTCATGATTCCTTCATGCTCAGAATAAATTCTATGTCTTAAGAAAAGTTATAAAAATGTTTCTGAAGAAGTCTGTTTTCTGGGTACAATTAATTTGTACCCAATACTTACAGCTGAATTTCATGGGCTTGCACAGCTCCTACACTTTTTAATGTTGGATTATTGACAGACAGGTAATCAGTTGGCAAAATAAAAAATACAGAATACATGAGTGAAAATTGAGAAATGTACTGCCTTGTATTAAATATCCTCCTGTTCTGCTATGTGGCAGGCATCTAGCCATGCTTCATACTACTGGTCTTTGGAGAGACCAAAGGACAGTTTCAGGTGGCTGTCAGCCTTATGCTGGTAATAAGAGGAACACATCTGATTCTAAATGCTGATGCTTTATCTTCCCCCAAGAAGCTGCTGTGACTGAACGGTACAAATTATTTCTAAGAAAAGTGGCAGGCCTAATGAGAGGTTTAAATAGGTAGTTAATAAATTAAATCTCTTGGTGTTGACTGGAATTTAGTGCCGAGAAAATTGTCAGTAACGAGACCTACGAAGCTCTACACATGTAGCTTGCTCAAAAGGAGCCTAAAGTAATCATCAGCAAAAGTTTGGGAGAAAGCACTAACTAAATACATGTTCTGACTTGCAAGCACTATTTTCAGCCACATTTGGCTTTCATTTGCAAGTCTTGCTTTGCACATGGGGTCTGTCTCACAGGTGTAGTGTGTTCCAGACAGCAGAGATCAAACAAAATTGGATAAATCTGCCCATTGAGACTTAACACATGATGTATGCTGGAAGATATGATATAACACCTTTGGTCCTCTGTAGTTATTCGTAAGTTGGAACATACTCATATTTAAAGAGGTTCACTGGAAAACTGTTGTTTAATTTGATCTAGCCTAACACTTACCTTCAAACCATTGGTGGGATTTTCCCTGTAACTGCAAGAGTTTATATGAGCTGTGACTTCTCAGGTGGGTCTTCTTAGTTTCTCAGCTGGTCCAGGGTCATTAGACTGTCTGCTGGTGACAATTATTTCTCCCATGTCTTTGGGGCCACAGAGTAATCAAGCAGTTAAAACAAGGGAGAAAACCCAACCCCACTCTATCCCTGTGCACTTTCACTGCTACGTGCGCCCTAGCTTAAAGGGTCACCAGAAGGCTTTAGACCTTCTCACATAGTAGCCTAGGTCCCTCTAGCACACGGAAAATAATAACACTTTTGGCTTCAAAGTTTTTGCCCAACACACTGCAAAGCCACATTTTCTTTCTAGCTAGCCGGCAAGGTTAGGCTTTGCATGTAAAGTCATTTGGGAGCAGACTTTCTCAAGACAAGTACTCCGGGCTCTTCCTTTGACCAAAAATATATTGCTTCCTTTTCCATAATTTTCTTTTAGGTTTGGCTCTGGGGCTAGGAAGTACAAAAAAGTTTACTTTATTCTGAAAATACTCCTTAATGACAACAACAGAAAAAAATCCAAGGCTTTTTTTATTTTTTTGACCACTCACATGGAAAGAATCTGCTAGAAAATGTGTTGCTAATAATCTCTCTATGTAAGCTATCTTTAGGATTTATTCTAATACCCCTTTCCCTGAAGAGTGTTCTTGGAATGATGGGAAGGCTTATATGTTCCCACAGTCCTAGAAATTATGTGGTGTGGGTTTTTCCTCATGCCATAAGGCCACCTCAACTTAGATAGCTGAAAGAATAAGGGTCAGGTGAAGATCCTTCTTTGAAGGACCCAGTGGAAACACACAAGAAGTGTTTCAGCCCAGGGAAATAGTATCCCTGGATAGCAACTTATTTAAATATTACTCTTCTGTGGAAGGATTCTTTGGGACAGGCACTGGGAAGCAGAGGAAAGACTGAGAAGTCTAAGATGAAGCAAACTGTTGCAAATTATAGGAACAGGTCTCCAAAATGTTAGTACAGAGCCTGCAATGACAAAAGTGGTCCAGAAATGAAAACCAAGATATAGCACTGTCCTTGCACTGAGGAAAGGTCATTGGTTGGAAGGTGATAAAAAGTGACTAAAAAAAGGGGAGGTGTTTCACTCAATCTAGGGAGGCATTGGTGAAGAAGAACATTAATTATGTTAATTAATTAAATAAGCAGTTAATTGTTTCTTTCCATTCTTGAAACCCTTCTTGACAATGACAATAAAGAAATGTTATGCACTGGCAGACAATGTGAATGAAGAGACTAGATCAGCAGTTAAAATGCTGATTTACAAAGCCCCAAGAAAGGTATTTGCTCTATAAGGGAAAATGGGGAGGAACTCTGCTGCCCTGAGATGCTCCATCTTGACTTGGTGTGGTAAACAGGGAGACCAAGAGGAGTCAAGTGGTCTCCTAAGGGAGAAGGTGCTGGGAATACCCTCTTTCTGAGGCCAGGAAAACCTGAGTCAGAGCTATCCCTGAAACACACACAGATGACTGGGTCCCATCCTGAAACAGGACACATAATCTTCAGTTTGCTGCATGATATATTTTGGGGGAACTGTGAAACTTGTTTGGGCACTCTAGAAGATCCTGTCACAGCGTTAGGATCCCACCTCAAGGCTGTCTGAAGATCCTGATGGGCTACTGGCCAGTAAATACAATGGACAGACCCCCTAAGGGCTGGATGGATGTTGTTATACTGCCACAGTAAATGCTGCCAGTCCCCAGATGATCAAATCTAGACTCTGAATAGGCAAAGTAATACATAGGTGTGTGAGAGAGGGAAGCAGCCAGAACCAGCAGCCGTTCCTCAGATCAAGTCCAGAAAGAAAAGCAGTAAGAAGTTTGCATAAAACTAAGGATATAGCAAAAAGATGAGAAACGGGTGGAAACACAGTGATGGTATCGCTGGAGAGCTGGATCAGCTGCTGAAGGAGACAATAGTAAAACACTTGAGCAGCTCAAGTAAGTCCGAAGTGCCATGCTTGCACTGCGCGGCTTGTTCATGGTAACAGGAGGAGAGTGCAGAAAACAGGGAAAATGGGCGAGTGTGATTGCAGAGCACTCTCCAGAGATGATGGACAGACTAACACTACAAATTGTTGCTGCCCAAGGTTAGGGAAATGCCACGTACCTGCCATCAGACACTGTGATACGACAGGCTGTGGAGACAGAAAGGAAAGGCGGGATAGCGGAGCAGAACATTTTATTCAAGGGTTTCTACACACTGCTAAGATATTAATTACAAAACCCCTTTGAATCAATTTACTGAGAAAAGGAGGTAGAAATATCTGGATAGATGTTTAAGAATGAAACAAGTTTTTTTGCCAGGACAATCTGCCTTTAGACAGCTGGAACATGAAAGTGGCTGACTAGCAGTAACCTTCTGTTGAAGTCAGGCTGAGAGGGAAAGCTTTCGTGTCTGAGCATCAAAGAACCCTAAGAGATGTAAGACAAAGTTGAGAGATTTTAGTTGTTGCCCTAAGCAATGTTCGGCACACTAAATATGTTTTTTCTTCGAGGTGTGAATTTAAGTCATCATTCGGATCCAAGATGCGTCCTGAGATGAGATGTGTAGTACCTGTATTACTGATTCTCCATCTTAATTTATTTCATAAGAATATATATAACCTCATAATAGCAGGGGCAATAAAGAGTTTAAGGATGAGTTTTCCACTCCCGGGGCAATGTTTAGCAAGGTTATCTTTTACTAACAATACTCCAGGAGTCAACTGTTCCTTCTGAGATTTTTTAGAATGGAAGGTTGTGACAGAAGTTCTAAGGTCACAAAAGGAAATGAATGGGATTGTTTTGCTCATATAAAAATAACAGGGGAAGGCCAAAATTCATCATTATTGGCAGCTTCAGGGCACAATGCCACAAGTCAGTGTTGCTGGGACAGTGCGGGGAGGTTTGGACCATGTCTGCTTGCACTTTGCTGAGTTCTCATCGTTGCTCACTTTCCAGCATAATAACGCTAACATTTTTCATATTTAGATGGCAAAGTCCAGTTGAGTTAATTAAATGAGAAGTGAGCAGGATACCAGGTGATTTCATAGAGTATGTCAGTTGTGTTTTTTATGCAAGGGATTTTCTCAGTATTTCCTGTTTGGAACATACAAGAAATATCAGAACATTGCTGTATTTTCCCCCCATTTTTAGTGTGCGTGTTGAGCAATGCCCTTCCGGTTGTGCCATCTTTGTCAGGAGAGGCGTGACAGTTCCTCAGAAGCTCTGTGCCTGACTAGATAAGTCACAGCAGAGCAGCGTTAGGGTTCAGACAAGCAACCAAACTGGTGGAGTTTGACAAGTTAGTACAAGTTGGCTGAGCCATGCTTTAAGCATGCAGCAAATCCATGTTACTGTAGTAAGGCTTCAACCTCTTCCATTGCAGACTAAGAGATCTGCAGCATCCAAATTAGGAGTTATCTTCTGTACTTACTTTTCTGGGAGAGTTACAATACAAGCGAGGATTTTGCATCAGGGCTATATAAACGATATGGCTGTGCAATGGTTATGAAATATGCCTTCTACTGTTCAAGACTAAACAGTAGGTCAAGCTTTGTCATCAGCATGTTTTGGCCTTTATTTGCCCAGAGAGCTGAATAGCCCAGTTTTGGCCTCTAAGCAGTCCTTCTTTCCACTTCCACTTGTGACTGTTTTCCTCTCTCACACCTGGGTATAGCCTTGCTTAGTCAGACTTCAGATGTGATTATGTGAGGACTGACAGCAGCTGGTAAATAACTGTGATAAAGGTTTTTGCAGCAAGGACATTACCCCTCCAGGAACTCCTGCAAAGGTGATGTGTTTAACAAAGGCTATTAGCAGAATCGAGGAAGGGAGAGTTTGCTTCGTACGACGATAGCAGGGTTTGAACCCTACAAAATTAAATTTGTTCTGCCTCAGTTTGTTTGTTTTTGTTAACAGCTTTTTCTTATCAGGTGCCTACATTTTCAAAGTGAGGTTATTTAGTGAATTTTACTGTACAAGAAATGAAAAGTACTTTAGGCTTTTATCTGAGATGGTGAGATGCACAACTTGGCAAAACTGAATTTTGTTTTTCTGGCTGTTAGAGAAGTTATTTTATAGCTCTGTGATCTCATTAGCTTTTGCACGTAGTTATTCATAAACAAACACAGTACAAACTATTCCCATTAAGAATAGCAATGTTAAAGTTTGAGGCTCTCACAGCACGACTGCATGAGAATCCAATGAGGTCAAAACATAGTAAGCAGCTAACTGATTCCCTCAGGCAGCATTAATGGAGAGGAAACCGAACTGCCCACATGCATAAGACAGCTTTCTACAGACTTTCCATTAAATATTCAGTCAATTTGCTCAAGTTTTTTTTACTTGTTGAAAGCAGCCAAACTAATTTTACAGAAAAGAATTAGTTAGAAGTGAGAGAATAATACTCTGGGAGTGTCCTTCAGATTTGGGAGTTTCTCCTTGATTTTTTCCAGTTTCCCAGCCAACCACAAGATAAATTGATACCTGCCTCAGTGCTGCATGCAGCATTGTAATGTCTTGCAGTACCAGATAAATGTTTTTGTGACATGCTGAAAAACTCTTCTGGTGTTCTATCTTTTTTTGTCTTAAATCTGTATTGTAAATGTTGCTAGAGGAATGAAGGCAGTGTAGGATTCATGTGGAATATGGTTGCTACTGGTGTGAATACCAAGCACCAAAAAGACAGTGAGAATGGGTGGGGATGTCTGGAAATACTCAAAGGGAAATCTTTGAATATACACTGCAGTTATGTTTAAAATACACTTTTAATCTGCAGTCACTTGGTGATGCTCTTGAGTTGTATTTCAGCTTTGGAACAGATAATTGGCAGAAGGGAATATATTACTTAATTGTTCTTCCATTTTCACTCCTCTCTCTCGGCTGAATCCTGAATTTAGGATAGGGGCCCACCGTACACTCCTGAGCTCCCTCCTAGGTCTCCTGCATAGAGTCAATGAGAGAGGCTCGAGTCATTGTGAGTTCTTCTGTGCCAGAAATGACCAGCCCAGGAGGTGGGATCCTTCTCACTATTTCCATCCATCTAAAAATATCCACTGAAAATTAGTTGTTCAGACTCTCTTCATTGTTGCTAGAGAAACAGAGGTCCTTCCAGAGCGTACTTCATCTCAACCCACCATAAGCCAGGTAGCCAGCTCTCCTTTGACCACAGAAGGAGCCTACATGAATATACATTATTATACACTAGATTCCCATTTTATTGGGGTCCCTCTTCCTAATTTCCTTTTTTTTTTGGCCCTGTGGCATAATCCAGTCCCATGTTACATTCACAGTACAGCACAGCTGGGATCTACCTTAGATACAGCAGAGAGCATGTCATGTTATAGAAACCAACATGAGGCACATGACCAAATGTTCAGAGATTTCTGCAGTATCCCAACTGTAACAGGAATCTAAGGAGCTAAACTATACCTTGAAATGATGCTGAAAATAGCTGCATCAGCTCTGCCCTGGTATTTCCAAGACTTCTCTTCATGCCAGTCTCCGTGGATGCACTGAGGAGCTAAGTCTTCTGAAACTCTGAAACTGCAGTTGCTGAATATCTGGTCCTGGGATTATTCTGACACATTGCTGCTTATCTGAAACACTTAAAAAAGGTTATTACAGTGATAAAATGATCTAGTCCATTCTGATTTCTATATAAGGCCAGAGAACCCAGTCAGATTTTATTTTTCAGCATAGATATCTTCCTGTAGCACCTTTGCTCTCAGATGGGCATGATCTTTAACACATTCACTGCTTGGATGAAAAAATTATTGTAAAGCATAAATACTTATATGTGCACTTTATATTTTGTGTTTTAACAATGTGTAACAAAGGAAGTTACCTTTGTGATGCCAGAAGATATGCCTCAAATAACTGGTGTTTATAAGAAAATAGCTGCAAGTTACACAACTGATGATTTTGTATTTGTAGGAACTCAGTGGGAAGTGGGTGACTTTTAAACCAGACTCAAATATGGAGGTCTTTTTATTGGCAATGTCTTGTCTTTGCAAAGCATATGCTCGAAAGCTGTGAGTTAGATGTTATTTGTTTCTTTGGCCTCATGATCTGACTAATCAGGCAGCTTAGAATTTGCGGACGTTGAATCAGCAGCACCAGTTTTCCTTAAATTCTGGGTATGTTGATGTGCCATTTGTCTAGGCATGATATTTCAGAGTGTGTTCTTGATCAAAACCAATTTGAACATGATATAGCAGACCCCGTCTGGACTGAACATTACATTTGTGTTGCTGTGAGATCTCAAGTAACTGCTATTGGAAAGTTCATCTGCTGTGAACAATGGAAATACCAGCAAGGAAAGTCAACTAATGTCAAACATTATTTTCACACTGTCACATCCTGCGAGTTGCTTAAACATGGTCAACTGTACAGGGATGAAATGGAAATAGGATGCAGTAACAAAGTCAAAAAACTATTGAAGAACTGCTGACACCCCATCACCTGTATCTGAGGAATTTTGGCAAAAAAAGTGATCTAAGGGCAGCTTGCAAGCCACATGCAGCCTCCTGTGGCTCAGGGGGTTGATGGCTGAACCACTCCTACCATTGGGCTGTCAGTGAGGCTGACTTGAACTTGGATGACTTTTTTTTTTGTTTTGTTTTTCAATCTGCGATGTGTTGATCGATGTTGCTGGCAGATCTGCCACATTTTCCAATCCCAGTGCCCAGAGGCCCCACTCCGCTCATGTAGAACAGATTGTCCTGTCACTGCAGTGCAAGGGCCATGGCAGTTTTATTCCTCGCTATAGGAACAAAAAGTAAAATCAGGAATCCAACTAGAAATGTTCATAAGCTTCCATAAACAAAATGCACATGGGTCAGAGTCCTCAGCCTGTGTGCTCCATCTATGGAAAGAAATAATTAACTGCTGAATCAGTGAATTCCTCTCTAGCAGATTTCTCAAACACTATAAAAGAGTCTGATACATTGAATGAGACATCTGTGTTGAAGAGTTGAAGAAATTCTTATTCTTATTTTGCCTCAAATTTTTTTTTCTTCTATTTATTTTTCAGAAAAGAAAAACATTCTGATATCTGTAAAATATTCTGCTACTTTTTCTGAATGACCACAGGAAAAAGTTTAAAGTTGTATGCTTACTGGAAATTGTATGAATTATATGAATTATTAGTCATCTGAAAAATACTGTTTTTGTAAAAAAAGGACGAACGTATGTTTCCTATTTGATGTAAAATGCGGTCATCTTACAAAGAGACAGAAAACGTTGAATTCCATACAACAGAAGAAATAGTAATCCAGGATAGTTTTAAAGTATATTGCTATAACCTATGACAGTCACTGAAGATGTTTTCCACTCCTTCCTCCACCTGTTTTTTTTGGGTTTTTTTCCCCCATACAAAACCATACTTTGCCAGAAGAGGGATTTTATGTTGGGACTTGATTGGTAACTGAATGTAAGTGGTGTTTTTCAACTAACAGGTTTGAATATTCAGTATTAGCCGTTTGTGGCATAATGGGTGCCTTTAAAATTTAGATGGTTGTTCTTGCAGTAGTTACTCATTTTATTCACAGGATTCTCCATTTTAAATATAGCTTGTGCTGCAAAGGATGTAGTGAAAACAATGATTTTAGTAACCTCAGAACATAAGATTATTTGTAGATTGTTATTTCTATGCTAAATGCTATAAACAGGCATCTTTCTACTGCATTCTAAAGTATATCTAAGTGATGTCTCAATATAATTTAACTGATGCATCCAGGTAGGATAGAGCTTGTTGAAAGATGGTTGAGTGATACTTCCTAGGTTGGACTTCCCTAAACCTGAGTGACTACCAGTGAAGATTTTCCTTTAGTGAAGATCAATCAGAATTTCCCATTTTACCCACCCCAAATTTGAGTCCAGGCTTCCCAGCTCTTTCCCACTCCACCATCACCTGCAGTTTCAGGGGCAGCGCTCTCTTTGTCGTTGAGATCTTAAGGGCAACAGCTGTAGATCCAGCAGAGATTCTTCTGGAACACCCTTTGAGTCTTCCAGTTTGGCAATTAATCTCTGACAATTAGTCTCCAGGCACATTTACCTGAAAAAATTAAGCATGCCAGGGAATGATCCTGGCATTGGGACTCCATCATTTGTGCTATTTATAAATTGCTAGAATAGTTATGGTTGTGATATAGATATGGTTGTGATAGCTATGGTTGTGATAGCTGAGCCAGCTAACTTTCTCACGTGATGTTTGAGCATGGGTGAGGTTGACATGGACTGGAGGACATGGATCGCTTAGGCTGAGCAACAGGCACCTTAGATGTAGTCACCATATCATGGAGGGTAAGGAAGTTAATGCGTACGTAGGATGTTCTGTACCAGGAAATGGATCTAAGCATAGTTTACTTCGGTCATCAGCTGGCTGAATAGGAGCCGGCAGTGTGCCCAGGTGGCCAAGAAGGCCAACAGCATCCTGGCCTGTATCAGAAATAGTGTGGCCAGCAGGAGGAGGGAAGCGATTGTGCCCCTGTACTCGGCACTGGTGAGGCCACACCTCGAATCCTGTGTTCAGTTCTGGGCCCCTCACTACAAGAAGGATGTTGAGGTGCTTGAGTGTGTCCAGAGCAGGGCAACGAAGCTGGTGAGGGCTCTGGAGCACAAGTCTTATGAGCAGCAGATGAGGGAACTGGGGTTGTGTTGGAGAATGGATGAGGGAACGCGG
>NW_010559151.1:652-908 GCF_000687285.1 Phaethon lepturus | reverse complement strand
CAGTGAACGTCTCTCCACCATCCCTTGCTGCAACCAGAGGAGTGGAGCGGAGCCGGAGGCAGCATTTGCGGCCAGCTCTATGAATTTCCAATTACCATCTCGCCTTGCCACTGCGCGAGAGGTCCCTGCACCTAATTTTTGGTGAAACGATCCATTTTTCTCAGTAATTTAATAGCGTGGGCAGGCTGCTTGCTGACGGAGAGCCAGCAGCCAGCACCGAGGAGCCTGTGTGCCGGGTTGCCGGTCGGTACCACCT
>NW_010559151.1:0-216 GCF_000687285.1 Phaethon lepturus | reverse complement strand
TTAAAAAAGTAAAACCACTGAAAACTAAACAAGGCCTATCATTTAGAACAAAATGTTTTGGTTTTCATTTTCCTTTTGGCATGAAAAACACAAACTTTTTTTTTTTTTTCCATTTTCCCCTTGACCCCCAAACAATATTTTTTTTTTTTTTTTTTGTTCCTCCTGGTTGTTTCCCAAGACTGCACTGTGCACCATGGCTGGGGGACAGGCAAGCCC
>NW_010559150.1:518-1625 GCF_000687285.1 Phaethon lepturus | reverse complement strand
TCTTTAAACGGAGTCGCCAAGGAAAAATAGAATTACTAGAATACATTTTAATTGATTTACAACAGCACTTAGTAACGGTGATAAAAGAAAAACTTGTTTTATTGGACCTGCCGCTAATTAGCTGGACGGACTCTGGGTTAGAAAAGCGTATCCCTCGCAAGCCCAGCCGGCACCCGACGCGGAACGGCTCTTACGCGCGGAAAATCCCTTCTAATAATCGGAGAAAAAACGCCGCCGAGCGCCCGTTGCCAAGAGGCAGCGGAGGAAAGGGCCGCGCCGAGGATGGAGCCGCCGGAGGGGATAAACCCGCCTCTCCGGCCGATTCGAGCATCCCCTCTCCGTCCGCAAACACGCCTTTATTGCGCCTTTGATAGAGCCTTCCCTTAACGACTTTTAAGGGCGGCGGATAAAGTCGAAAGAAGCGCCCAAGCAACCGGCAAACGTTTAATATTCAATAAACGTGTCAATTTTACAGATGGAGGCAAATGGGGCTTTATTGAAGAATTGGTAAACTTCCTCGGAGGAAAGTAAGTGCGTTTTAGCCTTCAAGGGGTCCCCGAAGAATAGAAATGGAACGTGATTTGTGATAAAACTCAGCTGCTCTATAAAAGACGTTAAATAAATGTTGCCGTTTCACCAGGGATACACAGAATTGATTGCATTATAGACTGACGCGAAGACGCTCGCTCCCGTAAGCTATCCGCTCGCTGCTGCGCGCTCCGCAGCCCGTTCCCGTCGTCCCTGCGCTGGCCCCTTAATACCTGCGCAGAATTTTCTGGAAAGGCTTTAAAAGCACCCTTCGCCGCCGTTTTGCCGGCTACGGCACCCCGAGCAGCGGCGCAGGGCCGGGTCCGCCCCGACCTCGATTCTGACGCGAAGACGCTCGCTCCCGTAAGCTATCCGCTCGCTGCTGCGCGCTCCGCAGCCCGTTCCCGTCGTCCCTGCGCTGGCCCCTTAATACCTGCGCAGAATTTTCTGGAAAGGCTTTAAAAGCACCCTTCGCCGCCGTTTTGCCGGCTACGGCACCCCGAGCAGCGGCGCAGGGCCGGGTCCGCCCCGACCTCGATTCCTCCCAAGACGCGACATTCCCCCGTTACTGGCACGGAC
>NW_010559150.1:0-216 GCF_000687285.1 Phaethon lepturus | reverse complement strand
CACAGCGTGTCGTTAAAAAGCCCGGTGGCTTTTTTCCCCGCTAATAGGCGGCTCGTTCCCTCAACCCTGCTGTTCTTTTAAATAAACCCAAATTCCAATAATTGTTTAATGTTTATTTTTATTTAGCGCCGGTTCACCTACCCTGGCTCTCCACCTCAGAAACTGGTATTTTGCTCCGGTGGCTGGGAAAAAAAAAATGGAATAAAATTAGGAAAC
>NW_010559149.1:0-1282 GCF_000687285.1 Phaethon lepturus | reverse complement strand
TCCGTGTGTCTGTCCGCGTGTCCGTGTGTCCACGTGTCTGTCCACGCGTCCGTGTGTCCATCTGCGTGTCCGCGTGTCCGTGCGTCCGTCCGCATCTCTGCCCACGTGTCTGTGTGTCCGTCCGTGTGTCCGCGTGTCCACGTGTCCGTCTGCGTGTCCGTCCGTGTGTCCGTCCGCGTGTCCGTGCGTCTGTCCGTGTGTCCAGCTGTCTGTGCGTCCGTCTGTGCGTCCGTCTTTCCACGTGTCCGTCTGTCCGTCTGTCCGCGTGTCCGTCTGTCCGCACGTCCGTCTGTCTGTCCATCCGTCCGTCCGTTGGCGTGTCCATGTGTCCGTGTGTCCACGTGTCCGTCCGTGTGTCCGTTGGTGTGTCCATGTGTCCGTGTGTCCACGTGTCCATCCGTGTGTCCGTCTGTCCATCCGTCCGTCTGTGGCCGTGTGTCCACGTCTCTGTCTGCGTGTCCGTCCGTCCGTCCCTGTGTCCGTCCGTCCGTCCAGCCGTGCGTCCAGGTGTCTGTCTGCCCATCCGTCTGTCTGTCCGTCTGTCCGTGCGTCCGTCCATGTGTCCGTCCGTCTGTCCACGTGTCCAGCTGTCCTTGTGTCCGTCTGTCCATGTGTCCGTCCGTCCGTCCGTCCGGGTAGCCGCGTGTCCATCTGTGTCCATCTGTCCGTCTGTGGCCGTGTGTCCACGTGTCCGTACGTCCATCCATCCGTGTGTCCATGCGTCCAGGTGTCCGTCCGTCCATCTGTCCAGGTGTCCCTCTGTCCATCCGTCTGCCCTTCTGTCCTGTGTCCGTCCGTCTGTCCCTGTGTCCGTGTGTCTGTGTGTCCGTGTGTCCGTCCGTGTGTCTGTCCACGTGTCCGTGTGTCCGTGTGTCCGTCCGTGTGTCTGTCCACATGTCCGTGTGTCCGTGTGTCTGTCTGTCCATGTGTCCGTATGTCCGTCTGTCCGTCCGTCCGTCTGTCCCTGTGTCTGTGTGTCCGTCTGTCCATGTGTCCGTCCGTCCGGGTGTCTGGGTGTCCCCGCGTCCGTCTGCTTGTCCGTCTGTCCGTCCGTCTGTCCCTGTGTGCCTGTGTCCGTCTGTCCGGGTGTCCCTGTGTCCGTGTGTCTGTCTGTCCCTGTGTCCGTCCGGCCGTCTGTCCCTGTGTCCCTGTGTCCGTCCGTCCGGGGGTCCCCGTGTCCGTGTGTCCGTGTGTCTGTCCACGTGTCTGTCGGTCCGTGTGTCTGTCTGTGCATGTGTCCGTGTGTCCGTGTGTCCGTCCGTCCGTCCGTCCGTCTGTCCCT
>NW_010559148.1:24078-27963 GCF_000687285.1 Phaethon lepturus | reverse complement strand
CCGGAGCCGGCTCCCTGGTCTCAGGAGGCTCCTCCGCTTGGTACCTCTGTTTCTCCCAGCCGCGGTTCTACAGGTGCCTCGGGGCATCCTGCAGCGCCTCGCAGATTCGCCCATCTGTTAGGCTAAGTGAGACCTGATGCTAATTGGGGCATCCCTCTGCCTGGGCCCGGGGGAGAGCGGCCTCCGGCCTTGCTGCGGAGTTAGCGCCCTTGCCCAGGGCGGGGGAGCCTTGGGAGCCAACCCCACCTCTGCCCGGGTGAGCTCTGAGCACTCCTCTGAGAAAGGTGCTGCCACTGCCAGGACTGTGGCTTTACCCGCCCTGTGTTAAGTGAGTGAGTTCCTGTGTTTGATGTCTCCTCTCCTGTCAGCGTGTCACGTTAAAGCCGTTGGTTGAAGAACAGAAACTGTCCCATACACAGAGAGTGGAGTGAGAGCTGCTTCTCGCTTCCCCATGTTGGCAGATGAACTTGTCCCCGCTCCTCTGCTTGCGGGCTCTGTCTGTACCAGAAAACCTGAATGCTTTGTGCACGGTGGCACAGCCTAGAGAAGAGGGGTAGGAGGTACCCGTCTTTGCCTCTCCCATCCCTCCTCTGCCCAGAATAAACCTTGTTAAAGTGGCTGAACCCTGTCCTGGGGGAAAGCCAGTTTTGGAGCTGAAACCTTATCACTAGAAGCAGCTGAAACAGAAACAGTCTACACATTGGACTACTGCAAATTAAGGGAGAGGTGTTTTCTTCATGTTTCAAAAGACAAGAGTGATGCCTGATGAATTCTTTGAAATAAATGTGCAGCTGCTTTCTGTCAGCAGTGAGGATGTGTGCGGACAGAAGCACTGCCTTGGAAGGGAGCTGTGCTACCCCGCTCGGAGCTCCGGCTTCTGTGGGGAGTCCGGGTGCTTGAACATGGCATGTGATGCTTTACTTTCAGCGGGCCTGACCCACCATGAACATCCCTCCAACCATCATTATTTAACGCACCTTTTATTATTATTGTGAGGAAGGCAGGGAGATTTAGGAAGGATTTCACTGATTGTTTCTGTATTTGTACTACAATGGATTTGGGGACTCCAGCCAAGTCTGTGTCCCATGTGTGAGGCAGGTTTTGTACAGATATAAGCAGAGGAAATTCTTGTTCTCGAGAGCCCAGATAAGGAATGAGTGGTGCTTTTGTGAACAGGCATGGGTCTTTCCTGTGGTTCAGCATGACCCTGGAACCTGGAAAGGGTTAATATAAGTTTCACAATGGAGACATACATCCTTACTCCTAGATAAATCCCATGGAACTTGCAGCACTACTTGAAGATGAAAATGTTATTATAAGTGGAGAAGTGTTATATATAAAGACTCATATATTTCTTTTATGAAAGAAATTACAATTATTAGTGGTATTACCCCAGAGCACAGCAAGAAATCATCTTGCTTATTCAGATTGCTCAACACAAATCATGCTAAATCAAAAGAAAATGAGACAAATACGTAATGCAGCTTAAGGACACATCCATTCAAAAGGGATAAGATGAAGCCAAGAAAGGGAACTCTCCGTTCTCTAATGTTGCTGTAATCACTGAATCACAGTACTGGAAGGGTCCTTGGGCCCCATGGCAGTGAGCTCTACCCTCACCATTGCTCCTGTGATGGAGGCTCTGTAACTTCCCATGCAGTCTATTTCTATGCTTCTCCATCTTTATCATTTTCATATCTAACCTGAATTTTCCTTGCAGCATTCACTAAGCACATCACTTCTTGTCCTGTCCACTGCAGACAAGGAAAACAGATTATCCTGGCAGTAGTGTATACACATTTAATGAATGTCTCTTCCATCCGTTCCCTCCTCCCCTTCTCATTTCTTAGGATAAACAAACTAATTTCTGTCATTTTTTCCCCCACAGGTCTATCTCTGATTGTTCTTTTTGGTTTGTTCTGGGTTATGTACACTTGTTTCATGATTTTTTTTACTTCTGTCAAATGCCCACAATTCAACACAGTTCTACAGTGGAAAGATTACTAATTACATCTTATGATCTGCACTCCTATTTATATACCCTGTGAGGTGTCTTCCTTCCACCCATCACAGGCTTATCCACAACTGATGGGCTACCGAAACTCCTTTGCTGTCCTTAAGGCCTGGGTATGCGTTACCTGCTCTGTATGTGCGTAACAGCCTACATGAATTATCTTGCATTTGTCCTCACTAAAATGCATTGTAGTTTTTCCATCCTGTATGCCCAATTTGCTTAGAACATGTTGAATATTAAACCTGCCCTCCTCCATGCCAGCAGTCCTCCCCAGCTCTGTGCCATCTACTCGCTCTTCAGTGGTGATGGCAAAGTAGTGCAGCGCATTTAGGTAACAGTCGGTGTGCACATTTCTTGCAGGTATTTTTGAATCTCAGCCTCAGAAGTACTGGACGTCTTTGTGCAAGCCTACCAAGAGGGGACAGGATCTTTCTGAGCATAGGGACCCACTGCAGCAATGCTCTGGGCTCTGCAGGACAAGGAGGAAGGCCAGCCCTCCTGGGGAGATGGAGAGGGGCGAGACTGCCGAAGCCCTGCTTGCCACCAAAGGGTGGATGAGCTGGGGGTCCAGCAAGGTAATTTCACACATACCTGCTGAGTCCTGTAAGTCCTGACAGGGCTCAGTTGGCCCTATATTAGTACAGTGCATTACTGAATCTTTGTTGCTATTGGATTTTTTTCTTTTTTTTTACATAGAGTTAAATGACTTGGCAGTGTAACAAAATCACTAGAAGCCATTTAAAAATAATACTGTCAATAGAACGCTTTTGAAGGATGAAATCAGGCAGAATTCATTCCTCTTCTGTCACCTGAAAGTTTATGTCACACTCCTCTCCTCCTTCCCCCTTTCTACCCACAGCAGTAACATTTATATACAATTTAATGTTATGATATTTAATCATGCAAATAATGATCTCATTCACTTTGGTGGGACTATTTATGTCCTTAGGATTGCAAGCCTGGCACTGTGCTCTGCAAAGCACTCCAGAGTTCTCTAATAAAGGTAATCTCAATACCTAACACATTATGAAGGAACATTTGTGCTACTATATATCTTCTTTATTTAAATACAGATTTCACAGAATAATTAAAAACAAAGGAAAAGTGCACAATCGACACATAGCCTATCTATCCCTTCATGCACACATGAAATGTGAAACTTCAGTAATGAAGGAAATGATGGAATATGAGCAAATTAGCTTGCATTTCCTCCTTATCTGTTTCATCCCCCCCCTTTTTTTTTTACTTTTTTTCTCCTTCGTAACAATTTAGACATTCTAATAATAATGGGGAAAAAAAGAACTTCTGGTATTGATTGACTCTCCTTTTTAAAACCCTGTCTATCATTTTTCTCAAATGAATACATATCTCAATATGATATCTGTATGAAAGCAAGCAAAGGGCATAAGAGAATGGATTAAAAACTGTAACACTAGCTAATAAAAGCACTCAGACTGATTAATGAAAGCCATGGTAAAAGAAAAGCAAGGCTTCATGGACTGAAAGATCAGAGAGAAGGGGACAAGGACACATAGCTTAACAGATGATGGAAACAATCAACATTTGCTGGGGTTTGCAAATGATTTTTCTCAGTACAGTGAAAATATCAGTGAAATATTTTAAAGTTTGCAGGCAACGAAACTAAATTATTGCATACCTCGATACCATATAGCAGGGGAAAAAGAAAAAGGAAAAGATTAAACAAAAATTATGTCAGTTATGGAGTAAAGAGGTACCAAGGCATGTCAATTTTAATACCTATATTTTAAAAGAAGATTTTTACTTTTTTTTTACTTTTTCATTTTTAAATCATTTCTCTTTTTTTTTTCTGTGCATGCTACAGCTTCTTCATGTTGTGAGCAACAGTTACA
>NW_010559148.1:17026-24047 GCF_000687285.1 Phaethon lepturus | reverse complement strand
CTTTCCCTCCCTCCTTTCACAGCTAAACATACCCACATAAAACGGTGAGAAGATGGTCTAAGCATGTGGATTTTTTGGAGACATAAGGGGCTGGAAATTAATAATTCACCTTTTAACCAGTGGGTGGAGCTGTGTTTTCCCCCTCTCTCTTCCAGGTCTACTCCTTCCTCATCCACCCAGATATTACTCCAGTTTTTAAAATAGATTAGCAGCTGCGACCATTGCAAGTCTTTTACTTGTGACTTTGTGGACATTGATGCTGACCAGGAATATATTAGCCAAGCTGTTTTGTACTGAAAAATATTGGTCTGTCTATTCATGCAATTGATGCTGTTTTCCTGAAAATTAACCTTCAGAAAGGCATTAACATGATGGAAGTTTTCAACATCTTTCAAAAATGTTCAAATTTGAGGAAAAACACCTCTTTTTAAACAGTGACGTTAATTTTCAAATAATTCTATAATTCTTTCAAATTTTCATTGTAAATGATAGGTTTTTTTCAGAATCAGAGATGAAACATGATGGAGTCCTTAAAGCAAACAAGACTGATGAGAAAATAAGACCATTCTTCTTCTTGGGAAAGGAAAACCTTTATCCTAATTCAAAATCAAGTGCAGTTTCAATAACTTGAAAAAACGTCCCAGGACAGTTCTGGACCACCTGGTCTCTGGGCCACCCAGAAGCTTCCCTTCACCCTTTCACCCTCTTCCAACCAGGTTTCAGAGATTATCTGTTTCTTCGCTCATCTCTCTCCTCTACGCATGCCATCACTCTCCTGTAATGCTGCTAAGACTGGTGAATCCCTGGGGCACCTGCATTGCTGAATGAATAATATTTTTTCTAAAACAGTAGACAATTCTTGATGCTTTATAGGAATTCTTTGAAGAAGAGATTTTTTTTTCTTTTAATACAAAAGACCTTTGACTTGCATGTTAATTGCAACAGAAGTTAAAAGGAATTGAACTATTAAATTTACCCCTCAATGCACTACAAGTGAAATCTTTATATCTATAGCAGACAGACCATTCACAAGCATTTTAGTCTTGATTTGCTATCTGAAACAGCAAGTGTTAGGAGTGATAGCCTGATGGGTGAAGAAACAACTGAAATTAATACTAGAAAGGAGACTTGGATTTGAGCATTCAAAAAAACCTAAAAACCTAAAAAAGCACACGTAAGGCTATTCTGTATAACTTTTTCACTTGGAATAATAATTCTTAGCTCTATGTAGAGGTTTTCACAAGTAGAGCTCTAAGTGTTTTTCTTGTTACAGGATGGAGATGTTTCCTGTGGATGTATACAATAAATCTAATTAGGTTGCAAATAGGGAGCTGTTATATTGTATGAGATTTTAAATCTATCCAGATCAGTATCCTGCAGTTACATATCCTCAGAGGAAATCCCCCTGTCAGCCAGATCAAAGTGGGGAAAGTCTGGTAGGGTTGTGTATGCATGTGCTTATGTGCATGTATTAAACCTTGGAACAGGAACAAAACTTAGAAAAGTTCGTGTTTCCAAGGCAAAGGAAATTCCTTTTAGTTTCTTCTCCTTCTTCTTCTGCCTGGGGAAAAATAATTCTGTTCAATTTTTAAATAAAATATGAAGCCAACTTTTCGGCTCCTGGTAGCTCCTTTCTTTGCAACCCTGTTTCCTTCACGAACCAGGGAACCTGGAAGCCCTGGGACTGTGGCTTGGGCTGGTCTTCCCTGCTTCCAGGGATGCTGGGGTTGCAAGGATGGTAAAAACTACAGAAATGCTGGGAGTCTGGGCCAAAGAAGACTTGCACTATGGCATCTTAGTTGCAGAGTCCCTGAGTTGAGCTCCCAAGCAGCTCTTTACAGAGCTGATAGGATGCTAGGCAGGTTTTTGAAAGAACCTGGCTTATGTTTCAGAAACACTGCTTCATCAGATAATTTGCATATCTGAATGTGTAGGACTCTGTGTTTTGCTGGCCTGCAGATAAGCACGAGGTTTAATTCAGCTGGGTTCCTAGGCAATACTTTTCCCCAGCAACAAAACTCTTGCCCCCCACTCCCTTATCTTCTATATGAACGTTTCTTGCATTAGCAAATGGAGAGTATGTAAAATAACCCTTTAAGTGACTTGCTGTATCTCAGAGAAAGCACTGATGCCTGGTGTCCTGATATTAACAGTGATTTATTCCAAACTGAGAGCTCCCATCATAACTGAAGCACGTTAATCTGCTCATTGCCAGTCATGCTGGGGATGGTAGGTGTTCTTACACAAAATGTTTAGGAGGAAAAGTTGACTCATGGCAATCTTTAGTCATTCTCTGAAATGATACTGCTAATGTGTATGGGATCAGCAAAGTAGTTGTTTCTCCTTTCTATTATCTTGTTTTTACATCCAGTAACATCTTCCTTGGCACAGGGGGAGGATAACAGATTCATGTTTGAGCAATCTACTTGATATTGCATTTCTCTAAATCACCAAAACCTGTCGTTTTCTAGTGTTGCAGGATTTGCTGTAGCAGGTTAAATCTGGTCCCCTCTTGATAGCAATGGCAGGTTGTTGATGCTCCAGCCGAAGATTTAACACTGGCCTGTGGGTGGTCTACCCTACACGTGAGATTAATTTGGTCTTCTCTTACATGACTGGAAAAGGCAATGTCAGCCTTAAAGGCTGCATCTACTCTGTTTTCAACATCGTGAGGTTACTAATAGCCAAGGAGAATATCATTTCATTGCCAGGTAACACAGGGGTCTACAGAACATCCAAAAGTCTTTTGCAGGAAACAGGCATGGACAATGCCTATGACACCTACAGGGCTCTAAAGCCAGGTTAAATAGCTTTGTGTGAGAATCAAACCACAGGTACTGTTATTATGATTATTTATAACAGCAAAATGAATAATATACAGAAAAGATTATTGTGGGTTCTCTCAGTTGCACGGGGAAGCAAACAAAATTATTTGTTCTGGAATCATAACCGGAGAAAAAATATCTTGTATTCCAGTGTTTTGTAAGGAGGAAACTCCATATTACTCTACACTGTGCTGTAAGTTTTTGGGCATTTCTCTAATCGAGACATTTCCTGTGGATGTTTTCAGCATGCAGCAGTTCAGATGTTTTGATTTAGCAGTAAAAGAACTCTATGGTACTACTGCCTGTTGATCCCAGGTTACTCAGTACGGTTCACATCATAATATATGAGAAATGCCTCTGAAATGAAAGCCCAGTGTGGTTTTAATTGCTCTAAGCTTTTGCATGTATTTTTTTTCTTTGAATTACAGTCTCAACGTGTGACTACAACCCCATTGCATAACTCTCTCTACGAATGTGTAACATCAAAACATTTCTGGTTCCAATGGATTTGCAGCCCAGGGTGGGACACAGCACTTAGATGTAGTGAAGAACCATATGGAACTATAGATAACAAGAGAGGTATGTGTGGGAGCAGTTGTGACCACGTCAGTAAGCAATCACCTTCACATAGCAGTTGACCTCTTTTGAGATTTCTGCAGGAATTATGGCAGGGTAGTATTTAAATATTTAGTGGGCAAGAGGATAGCTTTCCTCGTTTTTACAGAAGCTGACAGAGTTTTAGCAAAAGGCTGGCAAAGTAGTGAAGCTTTAGTGCCACAAATTCAGGAAAGAAAATTGAAGTCTTTCTCCAGATTTGAACTGGGAGTTGTCCAACACCACTCCAGCAGTAAATGTACTCATGATCATTCAGCTTGCATATTTTTGCCAGCTGAAATCAGGAACTCTTAACAAACATCCTGGTGGACCATTTTGTCTGTGACCACAGATCATTGACTTTTTTTTAACTTCAGTAGCATTGCATTATTTACACTTTAAAATATCTACCAGGGGTAAAGGCCTGAATGATGGAATAAGTGCTATTCTTACTAAGTACCAGGCCAAGCAGGAGCACCAGTAGCTGAAGGGCACAACCAGATCTAAAAATAATTTTGGTTAATTCAAGATATGGTCTAGGAAAAACAAAGAAAAGCCTAGAAGATGCAATTCACTAGGGGCAAGTGGAAGGTACTGTACATAGGCAGAAATAATCGGTTACACTAGCACGTAATGGGGAACAGCTGCTTAAATAGCAGTTCTGCAAGAAATGATCTGGGGATTATTGAAATTGAGCCAACAATGTCGTGCTGTTGTAGGAAAAACAAACATCATGGTGCATAAGCAGAAAGGTAGTCTTTTAAGGCTTGTGAAATAATCCTTTCACTTTGTTCAATACTGGTAAGGTCCTTGTCCAGTTGTAAGAGTACAGCACGGGGCGGAAACTGTCTGGGGGATGGGTACAGGGGATGCTGCCCTGGTGGGGCCCTGCAGCCCCAGCCCAGGTCATCAGGCACCTCTGTGGGGACAGAGACAGGCTAAGGCTGAGACATCGGCCTGAGGAGCTGGGGACCGGCATCTTATGGCATCGCTGGGGCTGATGGCTCTTGGATGGGCTGTGATGGGGTCCTGGGCCATGGGCAGGGGTGAGGGAGGCCCTGGGTGAGGTGGATCAGGGCCAGTAAAGAGCTGTTGGTTCCCTCTGGGGCTGGACACCAGTTTTGGGAAGTACACATCAAGAATTACTGTACCTTCCAGAAACGGTTGAGAAGTGTGATCTGAGATACAGGAAACATAACCAGCAGGAGATGTTGAAAGGAATACTTCTTTGGCTATGTTCAGGTGTTGCCTGCAAATGTTGTCTCCTAATAAAGTTAAAGAACAATATTATAAGAATAGGAAAGAAGTAAAGCCACACAAAGCAAGTATGAATATTTTATAACTGCAGAGGATATTTCTATTTAGGTATTTCTATCTGACTGATACATATTTTGCTAAAGAAAGAAAGCATTCAAACTGCATTAGTAATTTTCTGAAGAGTGTGGTGGATGTTACTTAGATGTGATGACACTTGTCATCACCATATGTAAACTTTATGCATAATATATTCTTGACTCATATTCACCTTTGCATTTTAAAACTTCATTTACTCTGTGTTAATTTAAATTGTACATACAGCAGTATGGGAAAGGGACACGTTAAGAATTTCCTTTTAAAGAAAAGTCAGCTCCTAGCAGCTCAATTTTAACAATTTCTGAAGCACCGGGAGGAATTCTTTTTTTATCCTTGATGGGCTATTAACTGTTGAAACGTAGCTATTCATCTTTCATTATTTCAATAGCTCAGAGTCATAGATGCTTGCACATTTACCCTCATAATGCTTTGTATTTTTGCAGACATCAGTATTTTGTATGAGCTGAACATACAAGGCCATGTTCTCATTCCATTGAGACTCTCTTGACTCAGCAAAGAGCGAGGATGGCAGAAGTCCAACTACTTCTCTTCGGTTCTGTGTTTGGCACAGGGCCAGACCCAACATAGTTGCTCATTGCTAGAAGGAGACCCCATAAGGCAGGATTCATCCTTCGGGGTGCAGTGGGTGTCTATATGTATTTTATTTCTTACTGTATCCTAGAGCAGTGGTGTAGCAGACTGAATGACCATGCAGCTGGACCTCCCTTCACTACCTGTCATTTGCTGTAAGTGTTCCTTGGGAACGGCAGAACAAACACTGCTGAATGGCAGCCTTGAATCCGTTAGCTGTTCTGAACTCATTCGTTCCCAAGCCAGCTCAACCGATACCTGTTCTGGTCTTCAGTACAGAAATGCTTGCAAGCATCTTTGCTCTCCTGGGAAGTGCTACTTTCACCCAAATTGTAAATCTACTCCACCTTGCCAGCTTGTCTCCCAGTTTGTTTTTATATAGCCATGGGGTATCTGTGCTATGCTGAACTCCAGATGCCTGAAGCTATAAAATTCTGACATTGAAATCATTGGATGATTGATGCCATTACTGACAAAATATGCTCTGAAATTCATTTATTTGGACACTGTGGAATGGCACTTCCATGCAGGCAGTGCCCTGTAACCAAAGGACACTGCAAAGGTAGGTCATTGCAGAGCTTTTGCTGCCTGTTTGCAAAGTGGCAGAGTAATTTTTTCCACATATTCTAAAGTGTGACATCAGGGAATGACTACAACTTGTGCATCCGTGTTTCAGCCTGGCTCCTGGCTATACACCAGCTGAGGACAGTTTGGGAATGACCCACTGTGGTAAATCTTAATGTAGGACAGAACTTTCATTTTGCCTCCTCCTTTTTAATGTAGAATGATGTTTCCAGAAGAAGAGGTATATTGAGGAGGTGGATTCCCAATAAACTTAGCTCACCCCAGGATCATGTGGTGGATGTTACATTCCTTTGTAATGGCTTTTCAGAAGCTGATGGTGTGGCGAGACCACAGCACACAAGGAAATTCTCACTCCAGTGGTCTCCTGAGTCATAGAATTATTACAGCATCACTCCAGAAAAGGAAAGAGATGAGCAGCAATAGGACCTGGGAAGATGGAGGTGCTGCCAGCCTGGGGAGATCTTTGTCCCTTGGGAGATGCCAGTGGTAAGAGATTCATGAGAGGAGGACAGCAGCATGCCCTTGGGCCACATTATATGCAGTGAAGAAAAGAGCCTAAAGGAAAAACTCCAGAATCTACTGTCCTTTTTCTAGGAGAGGAATTTGAGGAAGGTTTGGTTCAAACCACTGAAAGGAGAAGTAAATAATAAGTGAGGAAATATCAGAGAGGTTTATGACCAGTATGGCCCAAAGCAGGACCCTGAGATAGCACCAAAGAACAGTGCTGGTGTTTTACTCAGTGGAAGTCATAGCATAGTCAGGCATGGTTGACCAAAGACTTAATTTTCCTATAAAACCCTACCAAGAAAAGGTTTGTTGCCATGTCTTGTTCAAAATGAGAAAGGCTTTCAAAGATATTCCTCTTAAAGATCTAGTGGTTTAGATAGTCATCTGAAATAAGGGAAATTAATCTTCCAACTCCTATTCTGTCTAACGCAAAGCAGGATTTGAAGCTACATCTTCAGATGTCTTCTGGGTCCCTCATCACACAGGTGCTGAGACAATCTTTGTCTGACCCACTGAGTGTGGACCCATTTATACAAAGGAGAACTGCTTGAACGGGAACCTGAAAC
>NW_010559148.1:0-16995 GCF_000687285.1 Phaethon lepturus | reverse complement strand
TCCCCACGCTTTCCCAACTACCTGTGACTGCCTCACACTGAGGTAGTCAATACCAGGAGTTGCAGGGGGATACTACAGTGTCATTCACTCTGCCCCTTGACATGCAGCTTTCATTCACCTAAGCAGTTGATTCACAATGTACATTTAGTCAGGATTACCAAGATGATTTTGATAATATCTTATTTGAAACCACTTCACTCTCTGAATCCTTTGGATGTAGGAAACCTGCTGGGCACCCTCACAAATTTTCCATTTATATTAGAGTAGCTGCCTCAGAAAAACAGAATGACCTTTATGTTTTTTTCCCCCTAAAAGTACAGTGGAGCCAGAGGAATGCTGGGTGGGCTAGAGATAGTGCAATTTGTATGGTTTGTGCCATTAAACTTAGTAAAAACAAGAGGGATGATATATACCTGCAATGTCTTTCTTAAAATATACATCAAAGGTTTGACATCAGAGGTTTTTGCTGTCCCCCACAACAATTTGGAAGGTTGGAGTGGTACTGTACTAGGCCTTTGATTTCACTGTAATGAAGAGGGTGAAATGCAAATGACTATTTCTAATGCAGAATAATAATCACTTTAGTTGGATGAGCAGTAAATGTGCAGAATGATCTAGGCTGAAAACAGGTGATTTCAGCAGAACTGTGGGATCCAAAAAACACCAGGCAGAGTTTTAAGTCAGCAAATTGGAAAAAGAAAATCATTATCTCCGTCACAGTTAAATTCTCCCATTTATTTGAGGACAGCTGGTGGCTAGGGTGTCAACTGCCAAGGTGGAGGACACACTCAGGAGACCTTTTGGTTAAATTAGATCTGAACTTATATAGCTCCCCCATAGCTTGATGAGCTGGAGGTGAAAGCTACACTTAAGTGCTGGGAAGTGGGCTATGAGGATTAATTCAGTGTCCATGGAGAATGCAGTGAGTTTCTTGCATTTCTGCCTCATACTTTCAAGGAAAAAAAGGCTGATGTTTCTCTATTCAGAGAGAGAAGCTTTCCAACAGGTTTAGAGGCCCCTCTGTGTTAAGACGAGCAATTGGAGGAGGAAGGTTGCCTGCCCTTATGAAAGCCTGGGAACACAGAAGAAGAGTGGGAAGTGTCTGGGTGAAGAAGTACAAGAAGGCAGGAGCAAAAGGGGAGAATGTTCCATGACATATAGCTAGGAGGAGAAATTTGTTCTTCTAAGGAACACTTCCTTGCTCCTCTCCAGGGCTCTGTCAGAGCTGCCTGGAGCTGTGTCTATGAATGGGCTGTTTTGTCTGGAACACTCTTTACTTGATTCTGCCTTTTTCTGGGTGTCTTGCTGATGGCAGCTGATGTGTGGTGACATGCTGGCATGCCACCCGCCGTGGCAGAAACATCATCAAGGCCTCCCTCAGCACAGCTTCCAGCTTCCTTTGCAAGGCTAGAGCAATCCGCCTCACCTACCCCTATCAGACCATCTAGTGGGGAGGGACAGAGAAACCCAGACAAAACAAGGAACAGTTCAGCAGTTGCAAAGTTCACTATTGTAAAGGATTAAGGATACAGTAACGATTGAATTTCAATTGTCAGAAACACTAGGTCAGCCCAAACTATCCAAATATTTATGTGCAGCTGCTGATTGAAAGTTTCTCTTCTTCTTTAGTCAGTAAGGATGTGCAGCCTGAGCTCACAGGGATAAGTGTTGAAGTCCTGTTATCAGCCTCCATGACTAAACTGGGAAACAAGAGTCCAACAAGCATATCTAAGGATGAAACTCAGACCGGTGGAGGGATGGGATGAATATGTCACCAGGTATTTAACAACTGTGGCAGCAGTTATTGCAGTGCCTTTAGCAGGTCTGTTTTGACTGAGATCTGGAGACTTTTCTGACTCAGCTGCAATCAAAAAATCATCCATGCTCTTTATTTCCTGTCTTTGAATAAAAGAGTTTCTGTTTCCAATTGCCAAATACAAAGTCAATCCCACACGCATCCTCCTGAAGACAATGAAACTTAGCATGTATTGTTCTACAGCTTCATTCCTGACTGCCTGTCACATTTTAAAGTCAGAGATAAAACTGAAGGGAAAGTTTTGTTATTTAGTAACCTCCTCCATCTCTCTGCTTATACAAGATTGACTCCTTGTTCCTTTTTGCAAGTTTTCAATGACTAAAATGAAACTCTGCCTACCAGAAACATGGGCATGTTTCTCTCAGACATTACCATTAGTCTATTTCCTAGAAGTCAATCTACAGGTATTTTTGCTCTGTGTCATTCTATACCTTCTATTTCTCTTCCTCCACTGTAAAATAACTCTTGTTCTTCCATCCCCAGAACAAAAGAACAGATATTTTTGTCTCCTGTCAATTTACCTATGTTTGGTCAAGTAATACACAACCTCTCCAGGTTTTTTTGTTTGTTTGTTTCTTTGTTTTAAATAGTACAAAACCCCATCTTTTTGTTTCTTTAACTTGCTTCAGTAGACATATTCCCTTGCTTCAAGCCCCACATATTCTTCAAGATCTTAAAAGTGTCTTAAAGAGCAAATCCCTTGAGCATTAGAATCCACAGGATAGATCTAATTATTTCCTTGACAGGGCTACCGAAAAGACTCTCCAATTTAGAGACACTCTCTGCCTTTTCAACAGTCTACTCAGTATGTAGCAGAGCAGATAGAAGGAATTTCAAGGTTGGGAAAAGACCAGCTTGTGTATACACGACATTATATTTATAATTCTCTTGCCTCCAAACCAGAGGTTTCTCGGGATAGCTATACCTCTAATATAATCGCCAAGGATAAGGACGAAAGCTGAATACATCTGATTAGAATCTATAAAGTTTTGAATTGTAGATTGCCTCTCAGATGCACTGGCAGCATCTAGAAAGAGAAGCATTTTATCAAACAGGTACTATATCTTTATCCCGCTGTTGTGGTTCTATTTCTTTGTTTTTCTGATTTGAGTAAGTCGCAGTAGGTCCAGAAGTAACAGACCAGGACAGATTACTTCTTCAGGACAACTCCATGAACTCCTTCTGTAACTGAGGCAATTGTGCACTTCTGAAATGTGAAGTTTTACTAGCCCATGAGGGTGTCCAGGTTCAGAAACCTTTTTTGTCTTGCATGTAATACAAAACTTCTACCTCATTGAGGATGACAGGAACCCTATTGCTGTGCTAACCACCAGAACTATACTTCAGTATTCTCTCAGCCTCCTGCCATGTATGGAGGTTGTCGTGCCAATTTTTTTGTACATATGCTCTCTTATTGTCTCATCTAGGATTTAACAAATGTTAGAACAAAGCATGTTGTTTGTTTCCCTTCCCAGTGGGCAGTGGTTTCTCGATATTGGAAATCTTGGATCACATATGTCAGGAAAACTGATAATGACTCCCCACTAATAACAGCTTAACTTACCATGTCTCCTCCCTGCCAGGTAGTCTTCTAAAGCCTTTCCTTCTTCCCATATCGGAATACTTAAGCTAACCTTGATGTGCTATTGTGTTATGAAAAAGTTTTTTTCCCCTTTCATGTCATGAGAACAGCAGAACAGCACATGTTGGCACTGAGTAGCAGTAAAGATATGCTGGCCCACAGGTGGTCAATCATTTTCTTCCTTCAGATATGTTGTTCCTGGCTTTCTGTAGTCTTAGACAGATGAGTATTTTCACTTCATGTTTTGAAAGTTTTCAGTGCAACCTTTCAGAAAGCAGGATTTTGGAGAATGATTATAAAGCTTCTCACACATTATTCACACCCTGTTTATGCTACTTTATTGGAGGAAGATACCTTTACTGGTGTCTGTGATCCCATTATGTACTCTAATTTATAAATATGAAATCAAATGTGGTTCACTGTCAGGGAGCGGTGAGGGCTGGCTGTTCTCTAAGGGAGAGAGGGACAGGACCTGAGGGTGGTCCTTGTGCAGGCAGGGGTCCATGCAGGGGTTTCAGTCATGAGTAGAAGGTGATTGATCAAGGGACAGGACTGGAGATTCGGCTACAAGATTGGGCTCCCGAGTCCATCCAGTAGACAGCACTAAGGATAGGGCTAGGGACAAGGTACAGCACACATCTGAGGAGTTTGGTCCATGTAGGCATCAGGGCCAGAGACAGGCTAGATGGCAGGTAGGTACCCCTACGACAGAGAGCAAGCAGGGACTGAAGGTCCATGTTTGAGCTGAAAAGTGGATCCAGGGCCCATAGGGGGCACAGGTAGAGGCCCCAAACAAGACGGGCCAGTGACATTTAGGCCTATTAGTGCCCTTGGGTCTCTGACACTCATCTACTCAGGATGGTAACTGATTGAAGATTAAGGCATCTAAACCTTCTTATCTGTGCGTACATGTAATAGTTGTCCAAGCTCCATTAGAGCTGATATGCACCTAGGGTTTAATAAATCTGCCTAAACATAGGTCATAGGTCATTGGCAACACACAAGTATATCTGAAACATCTACAGGGAGCTGACTGGAGACCATGCACACATCTCTGAAGTGCTGGAGGCCAAGTGGGAATCCATAGGGCAACTCATCTGGCCCCAGGCATCCCCATCAGACGGTCATGTTGTCAATGGCTGTTGCAGACATATTGAGCCGAACAGTTCATAGCATTCAATTCAGATGCCTATAGCCAGTATCTAAGCTCATTTTAGACATCATGGCTGAGTTGTCTGACAAAATCAACATGGAGATGAGAATTTTTCAGGCTAATATAACAAGTCTTATCTTATTTTTATCTTTTTGTGCTCAGCTCTGGAAGTTCCCATCCCATAACAATTTTGGCAGATGATTCATGGTCTTACTTTTCCCTGTCCTTTCACCACATGAACAAACCATCCACTGAATTCAAACTAAGACAGGGATTTTATAGGAACACGGACAGCGGGTGGGAAAGATGACTGTGTTTGTCCTGGAAACTCTCTGATTCAGTTGTCTCCCTTCCTCCTCAGTTATATGCACTCCAGTTCCATGCTTACCTCCATGCTATAGTCCTAATCCTCATCTTCAAAACCAGCTTGTGTTACATTGGCAGCACATTGTTGACTATGGAAATGGGGATGCTGACAGATAAACTTGTCCAGAAAGGAGAGCAGTGCACTTAAACTATAATCATCATGAGTCCCTACAGCAGCTTTTAAGAACCAAGGGAAGTATTTTGACTTGTACTCTACTTTTAATAAAAATTCAGCATGTTCTGCAGAAATCAGACACTATAAAAAAAATAATTTCCTTGGTAGTCCAAATTTTCTTCTGCTAGGTAGTTTTGAGGTGAATTTTTCAGCTAGTACTTGGAATAATCTTAAGACAAGACTCTTTCAAAATTTTACATCAGAAAAAGGTAAAGATGGAATTAAAAAACCCAGTCTAATCAGTGGGAACACAATTACGTGAAAGTTAAACACTTTTTGAAAAAAATCCATGCAAAGTTTTCCTTTGGTCTTTCCTTGATGACTGCTTTTATAGAGCATGACTGGTTTTGGTCCCTCTTTGTTAAAGCTTATTTGAGACACAGAGAAAAAGAATAAAGTCTTGTTAAGAACTAGAAAGTATGCCATAAGAAGATACTCTGTGGAGGAGAGAACTGTGTTAGTGAAGACTGGAATTTTAGAATTTCTTCCCGAAAAACCTTGAAAGATGAATATGTATGAAAAAAAATAATGTCTACAATAATGAATTGGAAGCATGTATTATAACTTGTTGTTTTTTGTGGAGCAAGGCTGGAAAATGTCAAAAAGCAGTTATAAACAGTTCACAGCACTAGGAAAGGGATAAAAATTGATGAATAAATCGATGAATTGAGGAATAAAAATTTGATGAAGATATACTCCCAGCTCATCATGTCTGATGCCATGTGCTCAATGTAGGTGAACATAAAAAAATTGCATTTTCACTATACAATCTGTGAAGCCAACAAGGTTTCACCCAAATATCTGCCAAAGGGCAGGGAAAACCCTTTGTAATTTCTGCCATTACATATCTAATAAGATGTAGAAGCAGCTATAGTCCAGATTGTAGGTCATTAGTTTTAATGGTCTCTTCAGTTAAGATCCTGCAGGATAAAAATAAGTCTAGAAGAACCTCAAATATTTACCTAGGAAATGCAAGGAAAAGCAGACTAATTGGACCGAAACAGCTGCACGGCAGGACACAGCTGCTTTGATGTGAGATAGCTCCTTCCCATCACGGACCAGCCCTAACATTCACAGCTGTCTCTCAGAACTGCCGCACCAGAGCTTGCTGCTCTGATCCCCCTGTACAGTCAACATCTGTGGCAAAGCACAAAGCCTGGGAAGAGTTAGCATTAAAATTAGCTAATCTGGGGATTGGGAGGGGGGACTTTTTCATTTTATCTCCTGCCTTCACTCTTACCTATTTGTGGCAACACTGGTGCTGCTTTTTCCCATTCTTCTTAGAAATGGACAGTAAAGCTTATTGGTTTTGTACACGCCAGCTCCTCTTTTTTTCAGGATTTCTATTCTTAACCTCTTTAACTGTAAAATGAAAAAATTGTCAGACTCCTACTCACCTTCTACCAGGCAGAAGTATATGTCAGGTTGTTTTCTGTCATTCGTGTCTTAAAGCAGTCTGGAAGTTGGAAACATTGCAATAAGGAGTTGTGACTTTTCTCCCAGAGGAGCTTAAAGGCAGTGGTAATGTATTTGAACCAGATTTTAATTCATCACAGTTGAACTGCTACCTGCGGTTGAAAAAGTCAGTGAGCAGATGAGTTAGGCTTGTTCCCAAGGAACTTTCCTCCTGCCTCCATAGAGGGAATAGACCAGTCTCTTTACAACCCTTCAGATGACTTCTAGCTGTTCTGCAGACAAAAACTCTTCCATATGGCATTCTAATTGCACAATAAAAGTGATTTAATTGGAAATAATTACTTTATTTTCAAAGTACCATAATTATTTCAGCCCAGAGCCAGCTTTTGGAATACTATCTTGTAAAAGAGTTCATAGATGTTGGAGGTGTCTGTTTCATTTTTAACTATTGTGTACATCCTTCAGTTTACCTACTTGGTATTGTTTATATTCCTACAAGGAACTACAGACAAAGGGCTGTTGGTAAGAGCAGTCAGAAATGAAACAAGAGCAGAGATAAAATATCTTCAAAGAAAATATCAGAAGGCCTTAAGAGAACAGAGGAGGCTTAGGGGAAGTGCCTATTTATCTGGCTGCAGCCAAGTACACAGGCATGAGGGTTTTTTCCAATGTTGGTCTAAGATCAAAAAATAAGTGAACTCTTACAAACCATTTCTATAGACAGTTTGGAGGGAAGCAGGAGCTGGCATAGGGCAGTAAGTGAGGCAACAAAAAACCTATTTGAGGAAGATGTTTCAGGAGCGAGACCAAGAGAGGCAGAGGAGGACCAGGAAGCTCTGGGCAATAAGCCCGGCTGTTCAAGTTAAACAGGAGCATCCTAAATTTATGTGAGTAGATTGTGAACTTCAGGTAGACTCAGTGAAGCTCTGCTCTTGAGCAAACCCTCTCCTCTGGCAGCTGTTTGAGTAAATAAGCAATCTTTCATTTTGACAAAGCTCTTTTACATCACTTTCCTCAGCAGCTGGTCAAAAGCTTCCCGGAGGAGTTTCTCAGAGGTGTAAGTGCGGCTGAGAGAGCTAGCCCAAGTTCCTGAGCAGCTGTACCTTGACAGAAATGAAAGAAGGAGTGCTGACTGCCTGACAGCAGTGTTTAAAAGGGACTAAAGGCGTGTGATGCAGAGTTTGTTTTGTACCATGATGGAGATTTTTATTTTGGGATAGCTTTAGTGCAAAAGCTGTTCCAAAAATAGCTCTGGCAAACAGCTTACGCCTCTTAAACGAAGTCATAAGATAGTCTAAAGTAAGCAATTCTGCTGCTGAAACATGTACTCACACAGCCTTTGGGATTACTTTAATGGTCCAGGTGTGACTGCACATTAGCAGCTGTACTGATGCAACTTTCACCTGTAGATCACTTTGTGCATTTCTGCTGTCAGTCAGTACATCCAGGCTATGCTTTTATACCACTTCAGAGGCATGATCTCATGCACTCAATTATCCCGGTTTAATGTGAATTGTTAAGGTCATTCTGTTGTTAATTAATTGGTCGTGCCACATTAAAATACTCTCCCTGAAGTCCTCTGCATTACAGATTAATGTGAGCTTCTCCACAGACCTAGCCGTTTGAAGTGTCTCACCAGCAATCTAAATGACACTGACGTGCCGCATTGATAGTTATTCTCGGTATTGCAGGAGGGAAAGATTTCAATAACATTTCAGCTGTGTTTGGATGTCTGTTGGAAATACTCTCTCTGAAATACCAAACGAAATCTATGTGCCGTAAAGAGAATAAGTAGAAAAGTGAAGATCATTTGGCTATGTCTGAAGAGCTCATGTGAGCCCACAGCATTAGCAGACAGATGATGAGAAGAAATAAAATTACTGCTTTTTAAAAAAACGGTTGAGAGTCTGGGAAGCCACCTGTAGGGAACCTTTAAATGCTTGGCCCCCACTAAGCAACTGACCATATTGTTTTTAATCATCTCCCAGTGTAAACTTGGGGAAGTTTATTCACAAACATCATTGTAATTTCCATGGACAACTAATCATTGCTATTATACTCATGCCCAGCTGCAGCTGGCTGCAGCTAAAAATGGAATGCTGGATATTTTTTTTTCCCTGTAGTTTGTTTTGGTAATTAAGATTCTGATAATTGAAGCATTATTGTGAGAGTGAGAAGCATGAAAGCTTTGCAAAGCTAACCTTGTGATCAAGCTTTTAATCTGAAAAACTTGGCTCAGCACCTACTGATGAGCAGGATTATTCCCTGAGTCCTCCACTGATCTCATTCTTCTTTTGACAGTCCTTTCAGGTTCCCAGAGTGTTGATACGAATGACTGCTTTCCTTGGCAAGCAGCACTTCAAACCTTCTCTCTGAACCCTATTTACCCGATTCCTCTAATCAGCCTCTCCTGATGAACCCCGCGTGTTTTCCTGATCATTGGGAACTCTTTGTCCTTTGGTTAGGATATAAGGCACGTGAGACCATAAAGAAAAAAATAATCACCATGAGCATAGTTAACCCCTGGAAGAAGGCCCACAGAGATGGTGGAAGCTCCATCCTTGGGGATATTCAGACCTTACTGAACCCTAAATCAGGCTCTGAGCTGTCTCACCCAAATTTGAAGCTAGCCTTGCTTTGAGCAGGGGTGTGGGGTGATACATTTCCAGGAGTCTCTTCTAACCTAAGGTTTTCTATGATTGTGTTCTTCACCAAGGGTGTTTTTTTCCATTTAGTACTGAAACGCAGAAAAGGTCATTCAATCATTTAATCTGAATCCTTGCAGAGTTTTGCCGATGGAAGCTAGCAAGTCCTGAACTGAGTCCAAGAAGAAATTCAAGCCTCAGACACCACTTTGTACATTTAGAGCTTGTCTTCTGAGGCCTACATCCCTATATATATGTTTTTATAAAGTGGGTGGAAAATATTGCCAAACCAGATAGGGGCACGGCTTAAACCCATATCACCGAGAAGCATATACAGCTCTTGGGCATGAGCTGAGCTGGTGCTGCCTCAGCACAGCATAAATTCAACTGCATGTCACTGGGAAAAAGAAAGAGTTTCTCCTTTCCTTAGGAGCTGCCAAAGAGCAGTGCTGTGTCAGATTTTGCATACATGCCCTTGCAACAACAGTAAGTCACTCAGTTGAATCAAACAAAAACTGATATAAGAGACTTTTCTGTCTACAGGTGGGGATGCCCAGGTACAGGAGCTGTTATGTTCCCTAGTGTCTTTGGAAATCTTTAAGCATGTTTTAGTAGATAGTAAAAAGGTGGTGGAATAAAGGGTATGAAGTTCGTAAGTCCATGGACCAAAGTCTGTAGGTTCCTGAACTCTATGGACACCTTTCCAATCAATAAGTGCCTGAACCCAACTGGGACTCTCAGAAGACGATGTTTCTCAGTTTTTGTTCCCTAGTGAACCAACAGTGGTGCCCATCATGGTCCTCGCTGACCCCCTTTATGTAGAAGTCAAATGATTAGAGGATTCAGCATAGAACCAGGGAGATTCAGCTTGCATTTTCTTTCACCTTAAAGGTCTGGAAGTTATCAGCCAGTCAACCTTGCTAAGCGAGGGCATTCTCCCCATTCTTCCAGAAAGGGGTCTCTGGGCCTAGAAAAAACACACAAATGAGGACATAATTGTGGTATTGTGGTTACAGCAGACAACTGGGGAGGGGCAGAAACTTAGTTCTGCTCCTAATTCCCAAAAACTACTTCTGTTTAATTACTTCTGTTTCTGTAGTAACAATTGTTAGGTAAAATACAGGAAAGTCTACTAGAGTAGTAAGAATATTATGCAATTTAGAATGCAAATAAAACACATGATTATACTTTGCTTAGTCCGTAGGCTGCTTGAAAGGCATAAATGAAAAGCTATGTGAAGCCTAGAGATGAGACATTAAAATTCTGCTTCAGTTCTTCCAAAGATTTTTATTAAAAAATGACTTGAAATAAATGAAGATCAGACAAATTAATTTACATATGAAATGAGGTCTGAATTCTCTGATATTTGAGCTGCTAACGAGACAGTTCATTACAGAAACAACAAAAAAGCAAGGTTTACAGAAAAAAGGACTATCTTTTTGTTATTTCAACCGATACTCTTGGAAAAACTAAACACATTCTAAGGCAAACAAAACCTTCTGCAGAACTGTAGACAGTTATGGCTACAAGAATCTTACTCATAATAAAAAAAAAAATTATGAAGTTTTAATTGTAATAGCCTGAAAAGGTCATCTGACAATTTGGGGGAAAAATAAATGAAAGAGCTATAAAACTGGCTGAATTTCTCAGTATCAAAAAAATCATTACAATTTGTTTTTTCTTTTGACATGTCAGAGAAACTTGTGGAGTTTCAGAAATTAGAGGAGGCTTTCTATGTTTGTTTGTTTTTTAAGAGATAACTCCAGAGAACATTACTGAATAATCTTGAGAGCAAGCACAAACCAACCCAGAAATCTGAATATGAGGTATACTAAGTGCAATGTGGAGAAAGAAGTAAGATCTAGATCCGAGAGTAACAGAGAAGGAATTTACTAACTTTCATCCTTAAAGTCATTACTTTCAAAAATTATCTGCAATTTTGGATGCATATGTTTCAAGTGATTCTTAATTGAGATACAATTTTCAGATCTAAAGACCCTAACTGATGTGAGTGCTTGAATAGTCTTAGAATTCGACCTTGCATATCTAAACTGTAGAACACAGACACTGTCGTCAGAAATCAAAAAAAACCAAAACCCAACAAACAGTTTTGAATGTTTGACCCATGACCTTTCCTAGTGTTCTTTAAAGTCCAGAATGCTCACAGCCATAACCCCACTGAGCTCAGTGCGGGGTACTCAATAGTCATTTTGACTTACATTCATACATTGACTTGTATATGGTACAGAGACTTGGTAGAATTTCATTTGCATTTTTATAGTATTTGGGAAAATCAGATTGCTTTCTCTAAATGTGTTCATTGTGGATAAAGTGAACATACACATACAGAAAAAAGAGATACACTTGATTTCATTCATTGTTAGTTTACATTTTCTATTCTGTGATAGTGTCAGAAGTCGTTGGGACACCTGGTGTTGCTTCAATGATGATGGATTTGTGATACTATTCCCTGAACAATAGCCCAGGGCATTATTTAATGTTTTTCTTTCTATTTCAGACTTTTTATTAAGCATCAAGCTCTGGTTTTCCAGTGCAGGCTTCCATTTGATTAAAAGCAAATGATTCTCTAAGTCAGGTTTCTCTGGTTGAGAGCCATTTCCGCTGCCCATACAAGCAGGTCTGTCAAATTGTGACCCTTCCTCATCCCTGACATGTTTACGTTGCCAAGGTCACAAAGAGAGATGTAAATTGTTTGGTTTGAATAAAAACAATCAGAACATTTAAATCACAAGCAGATCATAACCCGGTGACATGGTAATGGAAATATCTCAAAGTGCTGCCCACATTTTTCAAATGAGATGCTGTTATAGTATTGATTTATGGGCAGTTATATTTTAACAAAAGAGAAACTTGAAAATATCTGCATCTGGCATTCGTTAGAGGATGTCTGGAGGCAGCTGGGACTGATCCAAGTCCCAGCTACATCTACCCTCGTAAACTACCTGTGTCCGAAATCATCCTTTGGTACTCTGGCTGAGGGGCACAGAACAGCCCATGTCCACACTGTTAGCTTTTCTTGCTCTCTCTTGCTAAAGGGGGACGATGTACAGACTGGTTACTGAGAGTAGCTTCTGCCCTCTGCTAGGTCCTAGAGGAAGTGCTACATGTCCCAGACCAAAACTATGCCAGTCTGAAGAACACAACAATACATACAGTCTGGGTCTGGTACCCACTGATGTTCCCTCATTCTGTTTAATTTATTAGGAAAGTAGCTATAGCCTTGGAGTGTTTCTTGCTGTGTCCAACAAACTCCACTTCCCTTCTCCACATTCACTACAGCTGTTAGGCACTTAACTGAGGCAGGAGCTGAGATGTTCCCATTTTCCCACATGGAGAAAGATGGAGTTCATCATATACAAGGTAGGTAGACAACACTTCTTTCTTGGAGATACCTGTCTCTTCCTCCAGAATACATGGGAGATTTAGATTGACAGCTCCCTGATGTGGAGGCATCTCTGCCTGTATGAATCTGGGGCTTCCTTTCTTTCCCATGGGAGTTGGGAAATGTACAGACTCAGTGAATTTTGATGCTCAGAAAGTCATGGTCCACTATCTTTTAAGTGCTTAAAAATAGCTTAAGCAGATGTGCTCAGTGGAAGTATTCGCCATTCAACATTTCTACTATCAGACTCAATTTTAAAGTATACATTTTTAATCTAAAAACAAGACACAAACCCAGACACCATCCAGACTGGCAGCAAGATCAGTCTGGCTTCAGACAGACAAAGAAAATTGAGTGTTCATACAAACTGCTGACTTATTAACTGGAGTTTATTATCAACGTTGCATGAAATACATAGAAAAAGCTGAAAGCCAAGTAAGTTCTACATTTACATGACTCTTGCTACAGAGGCACAATTTCTATTAAGTCTCCAGATTTATATTAAAGGGTACCTCCAGCTGATCCACTTTAAGGTGGATAACCCAGTGGTTTAGTGCAATTAGAAGTGCCTAGCTATTCTTTGCATCTCATCAGCCCATAAAGCTCAGAAATCTCTTAATGCCACAGCTCACATTTGGGCAAATGAGTTTTGTCCTGTACTTTGAATGAACACAAAGGAGCATGACTGTAATAGCACAAAGCTGATTTGAAGCTAACAATAACTTCTTGAATTTTGGTTTATTTTTCCTTGGATTAGCAATCATTTTGGTTCTTCTAGTTCAAGTGACCCATGTGTTTTAGGACCAGAAAGTGATGGAGAGAAGAGACATCTGTCTGATAGTCTGACAGGAAAATACTGATAATAATAATACCAATACAATCACTGCTCGTGCTGGAGTCCACTGCTTTCATCTTCTAGGCGGGTGAAGAGACACAGGGCAAGGCTAAGTGCCTTTTTCAATGAGAAAAGTGGCTGGACTGTCAGAGTCCTCTGTTAGCTGCAGGGAGGGAAGAAGATTTAATCTCTTCAGTCCTCTGCTCCCAAAGTGACTGTGGTTTAGAGAAGAGGGCAAGCAGGAGCAGAACTAAGTGATGCCTGATACTTTGCCTCAGAGGAGAGAAGTGGGGAATAGGAGTGGGGCAAACACTAGAGTAGCCTACTCCTGTTTTAGTGCTGTGTAGATACACTGCATCATGGCTCATCCCTTTCTTGTCCTCCTGTCTGGCATCCAGGAGTCAGGAGGCAGACAGTGGGAAAATACAAGACTGCTTTAAGCAGCAAGGTATTTTGAAATTCAATGAAAAATAATAATATTGAGATTTTAATTCATCTTATGGTCATAGAAATATACAGAACCCTTCTATATTAAGAAGGCCCGTTTTATTACAAAAAGAAAAGAAAAAAAATAATCCTAGGAATTAGGGGTTCAGGAAATACAACATATTGTGAGAATGGCAGTTAATCACTGCAGTTGTAACCTTGCGCCCACATTGCAGGTTTGTTACCTCTCTTGTATGAGGAAAACCACCCGCAGTTCAGCCACAGCCACTTAGATACAAAGCCCATGAACTTGTACCTCTTTCTGATTTGTGGAGGCTAAGACCCTGTTTTTTTTGCAGTGAAATCTAGGGATGAAGTCTCTGGTAGCCATTAATCCTCCTGTTGAATTTAAAGTCATCTTGGATTTCAGACCTTGGTTTTCTTCAGTGAGCAATCAAACAGAATATCCCTCCATAAAGCCCTGCTGACATGGCTCTGGATCTTTTGAACCCTCCAAACTGAGATTCTCCTTTCGCAGTATCCTTTTGCAATTTACTGTGGGGGTTTTAGCAGATCTCTTCCTCTAATAATAAGTCAAGTTGAAAACTCCAAGTGCGGAGTCTGGTTATGGTGAAATTATTGGTACAAACACAAGGTTTAGTCTATTACTATTACCACTGGCTAGAAGAGAAATTGTTGTTAGAGGGAATCCATCACTACCTGTACTTTCTGAACACGCTGCATGTAGAGTTTCCATTTCATTTCAATATCAAATCCAGTACTGTCCCCGTTTCATCTCTTTAGAGAGTTTGGAAAAAATAATTTCTTCTCACAGCCTTTCTTTCTCTCTCTTCCACCTGGGACCTTCTCTGTGCCAGACCTTTTCTCATGCTTGAAACAAACTCTCCATTCCTCTGGCTGACACATTGCCCTAAACCTCCCTGACACTTGCTTTCGTGTAGCTTTCCCATGCTATTTGCTCTCAGTAGATGATTTGCTGCCAGGAAAACCAAGGTTCTGGGCCATCCACCAAAATAACAGAACAAAACAAAACAAAACAAAAGAAAACAAAACTAAACTCACAATTTACAAATAGATGAACTTTTATTCCAGTTTCATTCTGTGTCCCCATCCGTTAATTTAAGAGGAGAGCTGAGAGAAGAAGGATCCCTGTAGGGACAGCTGCTTCCACAGCCCTGACAACCTCAGGAGGGCACTAAGGACACATCCCAGAAAGATATTTAGTGAGCTGTCTCCTGCAAAGAGCTGATGAAACTTCTCATTCCTAGGGTCTCACTTCTCCAGGGCCTGATCCTTTATTGTGTAATGCAGTGAAATAAAGGTCATATTAATTGGTATTTACCCAGATGCCCACAGAGGCCACTTGTCCCACACAAAGCGCACCCCAAACAAAGGACTGAGGAAGCTGGGAGCTCTGTCCCAAGGATCGTCCCTTTCCTGGGGTTCAAAAGGGTACACATTATCCTAAACAAAAGAAACAGAGAGGGAAAGAATGAAAATGATTACAATATGCAAGAGGTTCTATCTTTGATTTGCTCATCAAACCACCATAATAATAATAAAAAAAGATTGCCTGGATACTTTTTTGTTTGGGTTTTTTTTTGTTCCCCCCCCCCCAATTAAATGTAGGTCCATTGTGTCTTGAAATGCCACAGCCAAATGCAAAATATCAAATGCTGTCTACAAAAAATCAGGCCCAGAAACATCAACAGTTTAATTTTTGTTTTCATTCGTTTCCCCAGTTCATGTTAGTTGGCAGACTTTAGGTTGTATTTGTAAATAACTTCCTTCAATTCAGTCCTGGTATTGGGATTTTTTGTGGTTTGTTTTTTTTTTTCCCCAAATAACATACTCAGCTAAGCCCTTTTGCCTGTCGGAGAAGAAGGAATGTGACTTTCACCTCCATCATACAGCCAAGGGGCTGATGGATGGATTGACCTGCCACAGCCCAGGAAAAACACAAAGTTGTGCCTCAGGGATGTACCAAATGAAGCTTGTTTAGACAAATGTACCTGGGCCACCTTTAAAATAGCAGTGGAGGCTGGCCTACCACTCTGGTTTTAACTCAGCCCCTCAGCTGTGCTGGACCCAGGTTAAGCTGGCTTCTCTCTTGCTGTTGCTACAGGGCTAAGAATCTCCTGTTCTTAAAACCACCTTGGGTGCTCCATGAGCAACTTTTTCAGTGCATTACCAACATCCCTGGGAAAAGCCTCTAGGCAGACACACCTTCCTGTGTGCCAGCAAAAGGCCACACTCGTCTATCTTGCACAGCTCTGTTTGAGGACTAATTCTGGTTTCGGAACATTTTGTTGTTCTTTGATTTCATTCTTGATTACAAAACATACTTACACGAAGCCAGATCTCGGTGTCTGGAGTGTTTATCCACCCTCCTGAAGTCCTAATTGCTTGTTAGTCACCTCCTAATTGATTGCTGCGGAACAGTGATTAGGAAGGCTCAGACAGGGGATAATGGCTTCAGGTGGGATGTATGCTGGAAAGCCTGAGTAATATTAGGCATTTGTGTAAATCACTCTTTTAATAACCAGGAGTTAGGCCAGGGCCAGCCTGAATGAAGGTGTGGTGGGGTGGAAGACCTTCCACTGATCATGCGACTGCATGAGCCGACGGACAGTCTCCAGGAGTAATACAGCGATCACCCTTCAGCGATCATCCTGTCTGCGTGGACAACTGCCTTCAACATCTCAAGTTGTTTTTTTAAAACACTGCCTGTACCACTGACTATGTTTGCTTGTGACCCTTGTCCAAGGCATAAAAAGGAAGGAATATCCCTCATTCCTCACGGAGTTTGGGGATTTTTGTGTTGAGTTACCAAGACAAGAGGAGAAGAAAACTGCTGCTGACACCACTACAGGGAGAGAGGCCATTGCAACCACGGAGACAGCTTGAATTGTTTGCCCTCTGCAAACAGGGGAGCTCCAGGCTGGAGTGAAGGACTGCATGGATACGGCAAGTGTCGATGCTTGCACTGAGCTCTGCCGTGGTGAGCTGTTCAGCTTTCCTGCTGCATCCCCATGGCTGGGCTGGGGGCAGCAGGCAGGTGCTCCCAGGAGGGGGACGCCGGTTCTACCTCCGCACAGCTGTGCGCAACACCTTAAGTGGTCTGTACGGGGTGTCCCTGCCCAGGCACGGGCAGCGG
>NW_010559147.1:0-2159 GCF_000687285.1 Phaethon lepturus | reverse complement strand
GGCAGGCAGAGGATGCCACGCCAGCGTTAGGTGACATTATTTTGCTTTCGCCCTCGTCGGGGCGAAATCTGGTCTTGCCTCTGCAGGTGATGCGCCTGGAGCCTGTCCCGAAACTTATGTGGTTGCTAATGCGACCGCAAAACGGAGGTGAAACATTTCTCCTCTGGTTTCACAGCACCACACGCCGATGGTTACACCTGCCCTCCTCGTGCCGCCCAAGAGGAGCCGAGGGGTCCCCGTGAGGTTGCTGGGCACTGTTTTCAGTACACCCAGGGCTTTAGACCCAGATGTAAGTTCTTTGCACAACCCGCTGCTGTTCCCCTTGTGAATTGAAGGTGCTTTGATAAACATACTGAAAGGTCAGCTATTTTCTCTGTGGCTTGCATAAGAACCTCAACATCCTCTGCTGCAAGAGCGGCGTTAGTAACTTCCTACTGTAACGCTGAATCACAATAGCTTCCCACAGCAACCAGCGGTAAAAATAAACTGGGCAAGGGGAAGTGGACGGCTTCTGCTGTTCCGCTTTCTTGGGCACACTTGAGTCACAAAAAAAAGCAACATAGAACAAGCCATTTATTTTGCTGATGCCGACAAAATCCGCAAACGGTTTGGAGCATGGTCCCACTGAAATCACAGAGTGTTTTGCAACGGGATGCTCATCGTGCTCAAAGTTAAGCATGTGCTCAAGTGATGTGTTTAGTTCGTATTTTCATCGGGATCCAGACTTACGAATTAAACTAAAAAGAGACAGCGCAGCTGACTGCTGCTTTTGTACTAAAGACAGAGGCAAACGTCCTCCTTGGGATATTTTATGTGTCAAGGGTATATAAAAGACCACTGAGGAGACAGTGGCTCTGTTACAGTTTCAGTAGTAGATCTTGGCTTTGAGAAAAGCAGATCTTGACTGGATGAAAAGTGTCCTTAAATACAATCCAATTTGTTTTTTTTGCCCTGAGACAACATCATTTGAACAGCAGAGTTTTAAAAAATATTACGACGAAGACTGTGTGTGTGTGTGCACGTTTGTTTGCGGGGGGTGGGGTGGGTGTTTTAAAGAACAATATCTTTCCTGTTACACAAGATACAGCCTAGGTCTTGAAACTCAGACAGCTGGGAAAAAACCCTGTCAAGACCTAGCCAGGTCACTGAGCCTGGGAACCTGCTGGTGAGACAGACCCTGACTCTTCCCTTTGTAACTATTTGCTGAGAAAGTTTGTAGTAAAAGGCTAAAAAGAACAGAAGTTAGGGCTGAAAAGGAATGGCTCATCTGTCTCAGGCTGGGGAGGAGGACCCGTTCCCTCTCCCACTGATGCCCACAGGAATTTGGAGAGCAGGGGCTTGTAGGATAACCCAGATGAGAAGGGATCACAGGTCCTGCTCTAAGCTGGGTCAGCCCTGAGGTCAGACGGGGTTACGCCGGGCTGTGCTGAGTTGAACCTTGTCAAGGATGGAGATTGCACAACTTCTCTGAGCAACCCATCAATGTTTGACTGCCTGCATGGTGAAAATAGACTGCAATAGAAGCAGCTCATACAAAACCACGTTTTTAATGTCATTCTGCTCATTAAAAAGAGAAAGATCAAATCTATTTTGTAACAGAAACAGTTTATGTGAGGCACGGAAAGCTTCTGGTACCGGCAGACTAATTCACATTGAAAAGGCACATAGAAGATGGAAGGAAACCAGAAGCTTGCTTCCAGTTACATTCCTGTCTTGAAATTTCAGTATTGCAGCACAAAAGGTTTGTATTTATAGTAGTGGATACCAATAGGGAAGATACTCCAAAAATAAATGAGGATGCACAGACAAAATCATCTATTTTGAGGCTCATTCTGAAAACGAAAGGTAACACGGAGGCTTAATGAGTCTCAGTCAATTTTATTTTGGAACTGTGCGTTGCTGTCAAAGACCGAGGCAGGGCTGGGCATGACCCATTCGAAACCCACGCCGGCCTCCACACCCGCTGGTCCCATGGACCGCTTCACTTCACTCCCATAACTTTTTCTTAAACTTTTGGCTGAACACTGACGGGGGGGGAGGAGGCGGTGTCCAGGTCCGGCGAGGGGGGCTGGCTTTGCCCGGCGGCACCGTGGGCTCCCGGCAGCGTGGGCCGGTATACGCGGGCACCGCGCGCCTTCCCGCGCTCTGCCCCCTTCCCT
>NW_010559146.1:10360-18263 GCF_000687285.1 Phaethon lepturus | reverse complement strand
ACCTAGTGATTCTGTGATTCTGTGAATATTCATTCCTGGATCATATAGTTTACCTTTCCAAAACCAGGCTTTATTTCAAATGTTTAAATTTTAAGTATTATGTGGCAATAAAGTATAATAAGAATATTAGTAGAATCATTCATAAAAGTTAAGTAGAATTTACAGGTATTAAAGTATCAAATATAATGCTAACTAAATGTGCTATGATATCCACCAAAAGTCTTGTTGTTTGGAGTTTCCATGCTACTCTACCCAAGGAAGCCTTTTTCAGGCCCAACACTTGAAAGCTGTACTTTCCAAAGGTGTTGAAATCTGTAAATAAAGAAGTAAATTTCCCTGATTTAAAAAGTGCAAAATTTGATGGAATTTTTTCCAGTCCCAAAAATTTCTAAGACACTTGTGTAGGAAACTGCTTAAGTAGTAAAATTAATCATCTTTCACTTTATTTGAAGACCTCTTTAGAAATCAAATACAAAGCAACAACTCATGAAACAAATCTATTATGCAAAATGACTCCTCTACAAAATTATTGAAATAAAGCATTAATTGACAATTTGTTTCATGAGGACAGAGAGTCTTAATTTTTGAGCTAAATGTAGAGCACAGGGGAAAAGGATGAAATCATTGGGGTTTTTCACCTCCCTGGAGTGAAGTCACAGAGTGCTTATGTTAAATTGAAATTAATGTCAGCTGCTAGCACTAGAGACCCAAGTTTCATGGGGTTGTTGATACCAAACGTAAAATTCATTAATTTCTTTTCACAAAGCTTTGGACTTGATACTATAAAATTCTGAGCATTCTGACCCCACGCCCTGGTTCTGTGAACATGAATTTAAGGTTATTCATAATTTTTACAGTTTTCTTAAGTATTCATGCCAATCATGAGCAGGACATTTGGATCAGATTCAATTTACACAAAAAGCATTTGCAGCTTCTGCTGGTTTTTGCTTAGGACCATACGCTAATTTGGCTGGAGAGACATGAATTTTGAGAATTGAGATAAGAAATAAGAGCTATGTCTATATCCTTGCATCATTAAGGGTGAAAGCTAAGACTATGTAGTAGATAAGAACAGCTTCACATCATCCATTGGATTAACAGCCAACCCAAGGGAAAACAGAAGATATTATTATGTATTCACCAAGTTAATTTTATGGTTGTTGTACTGACGTTACAAATGTTAGCTGTAGAAAATTATGTGTTCTGAGGCATATAAAGATCTTTTGACACTTCTAGACAGATATTACTTTGCATTTTTTAGGAGCATGGAAGACAACCTGAATATACCTGAATATACTTCTTAATTAATGAGAAGGTCACATTCATGGGCTAAGAACGAAGCCTCTCGTTCCAGTGAATGCTGTCTGCTGTGTTTCTGAGCCAAAGCAGATTCCCCATTTTGAAGAGAAGTGGCATTTGCTACACATAACCAGTATCCTCCTCGTACAGGGCAAGCACAGAGTATTGGGGCATATGTTCACGTTACCTTTCAACAATGCTGACACATCATATTCTCAGATTAAATTTGGGTTAAATGTTATCTTGACAGTTAAAAAAACAAATTTAAGAAATACACTATTTCATAATAATCTAGCTAATGAAATTTCAACTGTCCTGTATGTTTCTGCATTTCATTTTTCAGTTACAAACAGATGTGACTCACTTTGCTTTGATGTGGATAGGGATTGTTTTTAAACTGGGTTCATATTTCTGAAGAACAAAAGCTTTTATTTACTTGTCTGTCTGCCTCATGTAGTGCTGAATTAGTCATTATGCCCATGCCCAATTTCCAGAGTTTCTTATTCCTGTTAGACTTTTCTTTGGAGCAAAAATTTGGAAAGCTTATCATTAGTTTCAACAATTGTTAAGTAACTATTTAAACCTGATTGCAAACTCCCTTGGATTTTCCAGTCGTGACAGAATGTTACCATTGGAGATAAACATGGGAAGTGTTCCAACTGAATATATACATGTCTGCATATATATGTTACAGCTGTGTATCTTTGTGTACATTGGGGAATTAGAAATCACACTAATGGGAACGTTTTTAGAGAGCAAATAGATGGTAAGACCAGCTTCAAAGCAACATTTTACTAGATTGATATTCAGTAACAATACATATTGCCAGTTGTTAGTTCTTAATCACTATCAATCATTATCAACACATGTTCAAACTGTTACTTCTTAAAAGTCTTGTAAACTAGATGAGTGTAAAAAAACCTATGGACCTGATGACTGTGTGGTTAGCATGGATGGCTGTAGTCCTTGATGGTCTTAGTCACAGAAATCAAGGTGATCAGAGTTGAGAGTTCTTCAGCAAGGAAAGCTGGAACTGAAGAAGGCTGTTTTTCATCCCCGCAGTCTTTCCTCTGTCCTTAGTGTTTTATGCTTTCCACAGCATCCTGTCATAATTCTTCTTATTTTGGGGTCCTTGAATTCTGGCTTTTGCCAGGCATGTTTCTTGCTTATTCTGCAGGATTATTCTGGTTTTATAAGACACTTTCTGCTTTTTCTGAAGCATAGTTTTGGTTTCCCTGGACATCTTTCCTGTCTGCTCTGCATGCTTTGTCTTTTGTGTCGATTCTGCTGCTTGCAGATGTTTTTCTCTACCCTATTGGTGCAGCTGTACCACAAATTTCTGTATACCCTTTGCAATACGTATATACATACATATAAATATATATATGCTTAGCTGTGTTCCAAAAATGCTTTTTGCTTGGTTTTGTTATTCATATGGTTAAAATGTTACAAAATCCTTATGTACTCTCAGTGGTTAGGCTGTTTTAACGTACTTAGGTCTAAGACAAAGAAATACTAATTATATCTTAGTCTAGTTCTGCTCTGGGGATGCATCAAGCCTCTGCCTTGGCTACAGAAGTCTCTCCATCATCACTTTTGTTTTCTCCCTACTTAGAATATGCCATTATAGAGGAGTATAAAGGGTGTGCTTACCCTTTGCATTTTGATCTTCAGTACAATTACTTTCTTTTTTTAACTGAGCTGTAATATACTACTTATTACCATCACAGTTTTTCCTTGAAAACTTGCCACTTATGGTGTCCAACTGAGGATAGAGGAGCTTAATTTAGGAACTTTTAATTTGAGAGAATTTAATCTGTTTGTGTGGTTGACATTTCCAGTGATGATGTTGACCTTAGTCCAATGTCTCATTGGTCTGATAAAAAAGAAAAAACTTGTGAAAAGTCTGCCTTTTGTTTCTTCCATCTTTTGTTAACCTTTATACTTTGTTATTTGATATTTACATTAAAAAAATGCTACACCCTTTTTTGTCTTAGTGCTCAGTTAGAATGTTCATATTTCTGGTCTGTGTTGTCTTTCTGTGTGTTGCTACACGCACATCATGCCCAAAAGCATCACCTCTGTGTCTGAATTGTGTAGACTTTAATTGGAATCAATGGGATTTTTTCCCAGTAGTGCTTCAGAATTAAGGCCTCAGTCTTTTCATTTGGGTTACATTATCTCATTTATTTATACGGATTTCTTTGTGTGATTTTTCTGCTTAAGAGCTTTCAAACTGTGCCTAGAGTCAGCTTGTGCCAAAGCTGTATTTTAAACAGCTAAAGTGTGTATGCGTATAGGTATGTGGGTGTGTACATGTGTATATATATGCACACAGGTAGTTTGTATTTTTATAGTATGTATCTACATGTACACACACATATATTTACAAACACTGCACAAGTCCAGCTGTTTCCTACTTGGTTTCTAATGTTTCTCTGTCACTATAATTCTGTTGTATCAAGTGCCATATCTTTTTCCTCTGCAGAGTTTAAGATCACCTGCATATTTGATCAAGGCACAGTACAGCTCTTTCCATTCTTCATAAATATTAATTATGTTAATTAAATATTAAATCAAATAGTAAATTGTAATTAAAATTAAAATATTAAATATTTATTGAAAGAGGTCTAGTGCTGGTGACTCTGAGAACAGATATCCAGAAATTATCTCCTAGTTAATGTTGGGTATAATGTTGTATAATCGTTATGATAATGGTCCATCAGCCAATTAATGTATTTCAGACTGCTGTATTCATGTTTGTCCTGGTTTTGGCTGGGATAGAGTTAATTTTCTTCCTGATGGCTGGTATAGTGCTGTGCTTTGGATTTGTATGAAAATAATGTTGATAACACGCTGATGTTTTTAGTTGTTGCTAAGCAGTCAAGGACTGTTCAGTTTCTCACGCTGCCCTGCCAGCGAGAGGGCAGAGGTGCACGGGAAGCTGGGAAGGGGACACAGCCAGGACAGCTGACCCCAACTGGCCGAGGGGTTATTGCATACCATATGATGTCATAATCAGTATTTAAACTGGGGGAGTTGGCTGGGGGGGGCCACTGCGTAGGAACTGGCTGGGCATTGATCGGTGGGTGGTGAGCAATTGCATTGTGTATCACTTATTTTGTATATTCTATTTTTTTTTCCCCTTTTCTGTCCTATTAAACTGTCTTTATCTCAACCCACGGATTTTACTTCCCTCTTCCCCTCCCCGATTCTGTCTCCCATCTCACTGGGGCTGGAGAGAGTGAGTGAGTGAACAGCTATGTGGTGTTTGGTTGCTTTCTGGGTTAAACCACAACAATGTTTAAGTCACTTTATTCTTGCTCCTTAAAGTAGATTTGTTGAGCTATATTGAAACCACTGATAAAACTTTAACAGTAAATTTCCAGTTTGGAGATGATGATTGTAGTACAAGACCTGAGAAGTATGCTGATCAAAGTTGACACTTGCTCCCCAGTTCAAAGGCTGCTGACCTTGTAACTTGGTCTTTGAGTAGTTTAGAACATAGTGAAGGAATGCTATACTTTAAACCTAATCATCACTGGGAGGGGAAAAAAGAAGTATTACATGTCTACAGTTTTTGCTAATTATGCTTTCTACTCTTGGAATTCTCACAACGGAAAAGCAAATTTGAGCTGGACATTTGTCATTTCATTTGACTACTGCATATTATGTTTTTAGCATATCTGAGCTTACAGCTCTTACTCTAACCTGTATTCAGTGTTGTAAGAAGGACTAGTGGTCTCTGTTTTCTGCTGAAAAAATCCTGAGGGCATAGCACCTGGTCTTGTATGTTCAATTAAATTGCCAGTATCTTGACAGTTCTGTTGTCTTGTTAAATTATCATTAAAGCTAAACTTGTAGAGTGTGTTAACATGAATTTAAAATACAATTTCACCAGTTAAAAAAAAAAGAGATATATGCTACAGCTAGGTTGTTTGCATTTGCTGCAGGTTTTCTGTAACACTATTTTCTGTATTTTTTCTGCAAAAGGTTGATTACTGGGGGAATTTGAGCTGTAAACAAACTAGGGCAGGAGAAATTCCTCTTTCCAAGTTGTTTCCAACTTCCAGCCTCCCACCGTGTCATAACTGTCAATCTGTTTTTTTTCGGGGGGGGGGATCTCTGATTCATCATTTCAGTAAGGAAAAATAGCTGCTAACCAGGAGAAGAGAGAGCATTCAATACTCCATGGATTTTAATGTTCCTCACTTTGATTTCACACTATAGTAAGGTTGCATTAGGAAGACTAGGCTCCAATAGGAAAAGAGTTGCTGTCAGATCTGAGGGAGGTGATCCTTCCCCTCTACTTGGCCCTGGTGGGAACACGTGGAATTGTGTGTCTTAGTTGTGGGCTCACCAGTACAAGACAAACCTGAATATACTGGACTGAGTCTAGCAAATGGACACAAAGGTTATTAAAGGTTTGGAGCATCTGAAACACAAGGAGAGGTGCTGACATTGTTCAGCCTGGAGAAGAGACGGTTTGGTGAGGATGTTATAAATATGTATTAATACTTCATGGGAAGATAGAAAGACAGAGCAAGGCTCTTCATGGATGATATCATGTGAAAGCAGGAGAGACAGTGGGCAAAACTGAAGTAACAGAGTTTCTGTTTAAGCAGAAGGAAAAAAAGAAAGAAAGAAAAATAATCACTGAGGTTGACCAAATGCTGGAACAGGTTGCATAAAGAAGTCGCGGAGTCTCTGTCCTTTACAAACCCCAAATGGACGTTGCAATCTCCTCTAGATGACCCTGCTCTGAGCTGGAGGTTTGGACTAGGTGGTGTCCAGGAATCCCCTTCTAACCTCAACTGTTCTGTGGTTATATGTTTCATACCACATATGTCACAGGAGTTGGTATTTTTAGTGCAAAATTTACACTAATTTACTAGATGATAGCATGGAAAAAGTCAGGTTATTAATGCCTATACTGTTTACTTTTCCTCTGTTTATGCTGCTTAATTTGGTTTCAACTGTTTATAATTTTCACATATTTAACTGATTTACAAATATTCAAGAAACCTGTCTTGGATTATTTTCACTAAAATGGCATTTGGAAGAAAAGTATAAAGAACTCTCATAGTTCCTGGAAGCATTAGGAGCGTAGTGTCTGATACAAAATTCTGCCTCTTATCTTTTTCTTCCAAGTTTGAAGTGATGAAGTGTACCTGAAACATAGAAAGCCAGTGTGTCTGAAACCATATCTCAAAAGAAATTGGGAAAGTCTGCTTTTTTTCTGTGTTAGTTTTCATAGGACATGGTTTTATTAGCTTTTACTTCTGGCCACATTTTTGTTCCCAGATGAAGATTCTATTCCACTTGAAATTGTGGAGGCTGAGATAATAATCATCAGCCTAGCACAGCTACCTATTTGAAATAGCTGATCTAACAAAAAATGAGGATAAAAAGATTTGGAACATGTACATTTCTGTTAATTTTTAAATGATGCTTTTGTAATTTATCTGCTGTCACCATGTTTTGTCAGTTAATTTCCAATAGCCTAATATTTCCTGAAAAGCTAGCTTGTTGTTTCTTCCCTTCTTTTTTTAATGTAGCAGTTAAGAATTAGAAATAATTATCCCTTTAAATTATGTCAAGGTATTTGCTTTTCAACAATTGTACTGTAAATGGTTTTAAAACTACTGTGGTATTAAATCAGAAGGAAAGATGATGAAGTACTCATACTGCAAATAATACATGCGCCACCTACTGTTGATGTTTTGATTGATATTAAAACTACATTACATTGTATAGGCTCAACCTTTATTAATCTAGTATAGGTATTGTTTATAAATATTTATGTTGAAACAGATGGGGCTAAAGGAGAATACTCCCTGCATTTGGAGTAAAGCAGTCAGGCTTTCCATTTGTTTCTACGTGGAAACTACTTTTAAAAAACTAAAATGTAAATTGTACACATTTTGTTAAAAAAAAAACAGGTAGGTAGTAAAAAGAGATTCTAATTAGTGTCTAAATTAAAAGATAGATGAGCAGAAGCCCATCATTATACGTTTTGTTTAGCAACAGACTTGGCTATCAGTACTCAATTAGTTTGCATACAGCTGCAGACCAAGCAAAGGGCTCAGTGACACTGTTCTCATCACAGGGCTACCACTTAGAGGATTACTCCAGAATGTGCAAGTGCACAGCAATTTAATATTCCCTAGATTTAATTAATGGATAAGGACAGAAACATTGCTGTCATTAGTACTTGCATGCCAGAATCAAACCTAATGGGCTTTCTGTAATGCAATTGACAGCAAAATATGGTCCTCCCTTCCTAAATAGCATATAAATAAGCACTGAAAAAGCAGCTTCTTTCTTCTCCTGTTCTACATTTCCATAATCTAGGAGAAAATAGCTTACGTGAAAAGGAACCTATGTTACATGTTTTTACTATGTCAACATTAATGTCTTCCAGAGACGACTAAATACATCAATAGAGATTGTTTACCTCTGTTAGAAGAGGACATAAAAGTAAGGAATGTGAGGAGAATGAAGTGGGGTAAAGTTGCAAGATTTATGCAGAGGTGTGTGGGAAATCAAGCTTGCTTTTGCTTCTATTAATTTGTATTCCATTTTGTCACTGTCTCAGGATTGT
>NW_010559146.1:0-10329 GCF_000687285.1 Phaethon lepturus | reverse complement strand
TTCCGATCCTGAAGAATTAATCCCAAAATGAGTGACTGAATTATAAATAGAAGTAATTTTGATAACATCACTTGCTGTCTTGGATGTTATCAGAGAAGCTGCTAACTAAATGGAAGACTCTTTACCCAGCACAGTTCTGGTAAGTGTACTGTACCCTGCGTGTTTAATCATGAAGCTGAACAGTACAATGTATGTCCAATTTAAGCAACTGATGCATATCACAGTGACTTGGTTAATCTCATATTTGTAAATCACAGAAAATTCTATTTAATTTATACTTTATGGTGTCTAATGATACTCCCTCTTTTTTACATGTCCTTATTTACATCAGTTTTTTGCAAGACTCCCAGGAACATTTGAACACTGATAAGCATTTTTAATTTTATAATAGATACTGAAAAAAAGTTTGTGCACACAGAAGTTTTACAAAGAGGCAATACATAAAAATAAATGTGCCTGTATCTGCCATGTTTTGTATATTCTCTGTCATAATATTCTGCCAGAGGGCCAACTGGATAAAAATGTAAAAATGTAGATGCTGTTGTGCTTAGCCAATACAATCATTTCTATAAAAAACAAGGTGGCTTTAATTTATGTACATTAGAGAAATCAGCATGAAGTAGCAGTGTTGTTGCCATATATGTGTGATATATTTCTGCAATGGAGATTTCAGAATTTCAGACAACGAGGTCAGTGGCTACCTGACTTGAATTTAGACAACCATATTAGAGAGGAAATTGGTTCTAGTATATAATTTCCTGAAACATCGTCAGGGAGTACACAGTTATGATTACTTAATGGCTTTAAATCAATGCAGCTGGAATAATATTTGTAATATTTGGCAGCTTAAAAATATTTTAAAATATGAAATTATGGATAACATTTTAGCTAACAACTCCATTCAGTTTGCATTGTGATGAAAACCAGTAATGAAGAGCTGCATGTTTATGTATCACAGGTTCTGCCAAATGGTAGTGGGCAGATACAATAACAAAGAATGACCAGTGTGAAAAGGATTATTTCGCTAATTTGGAGATAGGTAACTGCTTCTAATCAACTTTATTTTTTAAGAGTTTTGCCTCTGGAAAATTGAATAATGTAGATGAAATTTGGTTGAATAACTGAAAGCAGCATAGGTCATGCTTCATGTAGGGAATCATTATCCTGCAGATTTGAAAAGGATTAGGTAGGGAAACATTCTTGAGTTGATTGACCTACAGTCTGCAGTTAATATGCCATCAAACTGTTGAAAACAGAGGTGACTAAATCCAGACCAGGCAGTCTATTCAGAGATCTTGTCTGAATGGGTGTGATAGAAAGTACATTATGTTGCAAAATGAAGAGAAGCAAATACAGAGGGAGAAAAAGCGAAAATACAATGTGTGCCAAGGAGAAAAGGGAAGTAAATCATCAAGGCAAAATACGAGGAAGAATTGAACAAGTCTTAAATAAGGATTGCTAAACTTCTTCCTTGGAAGTTGTAGGTGTTCAGCAGTACCTCTGCAACCAAATGATTAGGGTAAAAGAAAATCCAGGCAGTTAATGTGAGTGGAGTAATATTTGAACAAAAATACTGCAAGAGAGGCTTAAGGAGAAGTAATAAGTAAAGTTGAAGGAGATTTTTTTACTGAAATAAGGTTGCAAATCAAGAAAATACTGTATTAGCAGTTTATCCCAGTGAATCTCATGTAAACACCACGTTAAATTACTTTAGTATTGATGCAACCCCTGTGACACCACACTGAATTAATTAATAAAATGGACGGTGTACAAATAATAGCAATCTAAACTGTTTTTGTTATGTGACTTGAATTTGAAAATGTGATTAGATTGTGAGCTTGGAAGCATCAGTAAAACAAGAACAGGCTAGCAGAACGTATAAAGTTCAGGCTGCCTTACTCTGTGCTCCTACCATGAAGAGCCAAACCAAGTTGACTGTCCGTAGCACAGAGGTTGTACATTACTTCTCTGCTTCCTGTGAAATACAAAATGTCCCCTAGCGCATCAATAATCCCAGATTGTTAAAATGGTGCTTTGTGATTATAACTATTAGATAATAATAATGTTACAATTAGGAGAGCTGTAATCTCATTTTTTTCCTCATGTTCTTTAAAAGGATCATGATTCCAAGGTTTACAGGATCTCTAGGAGCCTACCCCACAACCAATGGGGCCTGCTTTAGATTTATCATTAAATGAGACTAGAGAAATGGAGCATTAATGGTTGCTTTTTATTCTAGCATCTAGCTTTAATCACAGTCTTTTTACTCACTTTTTTGGTATCATTAAAATTAGAAGTTGCACATCTCTTTTTTTTTTTTTTGTATTAAAACATTTTAACTGATTTTTAGTGTGAATGTTACATCAGTTAAAAGAGAACATTTCTGTTCTCATTATAACCATGTAAAAAAAAAATATTCAGGCTTCAGAATTGCTGAGTACCCCCAGTGTGAGACAGTGGAATAAGCAAGTGCTTAGAAAACAACAACAGAATCTGACAGTCTGTAAGAGGTGCAACACAAGGCACTTCTGTTTTATATCTGTTCTTTCTCCTGTAATACTGCCTTTTCAACCTTGACTTAATATTCTGTCTTTCTGCTTATTTCTCCTGGTGCTCATTTCCCTTATCGCCTGCCACTTACCATTCTTTCTGCTTTTTTGCTGTGGATTATACTGTCCTCTTGCTCTCCAGCAGCTGAGTCAACTGCCACTTCCAACTTGCAAGGAACTTGCAGTGGTGTTCCCTTCTATCCTGTTAAAGAAGCATTATCCCAATTACTAGAAGCAAAAGCCAGAAGGAACTTGACTTTTTTATGCTGGAAAAGCAAATTAGCTGCATGACACAGCCAAACACCCGCTTTTGTGGTAGGACACATCAATTTGGGAAGATACAGTTCCTCAATCTATGCAGAACTCTTCCAGCAACAACACAAGCAAAAATACAGAAAGACAACTTTGTTAGTAGTGTCCTTTATCAATAGCATGAGATTGATTTCTTGTATCTTATAAGAGAAGATAGCAAACCTAACCTGAGAGCATGTGTTTTAGCTGTTGTTCTGGTAGCCAGGGAGATGTTTAGGTCGTCTTCCACAGTAGTTGCTAAGAAGCAAAGGCAAAACTCACATTCATCCCAGAATTTAATTGAAATTTTGTCTACATAATAATTTTGAAGACAGGCCTGAGGACTCTGTCCCACAGACTGTGTGGACTTTATTTAGGGTCAAACCCCAGAACTACTCCAGAATATTAGTATACCATTTTTAGGTTGCAGTCAGCAAATTTCATTTGAACTATGGAAAAGCAAATTTCCTCCTTCTGGCAAGAGGAACATAAAAATGTGATTCTGCAGCTCCTTCAAACAGTTGCCTCGTTAAAACATGGACTACAAATATGATTGAGTTTGACTCAGGAGAGTATTTACTTCAATAAGCTGTGGCAGTAACTCCATTATTTTCCATGTGTTTCTCTTCTTTGGTGGCTACGTTCTTGGTTTCAGGAGAAAATTTACTCCTCTTGGTTTACAAGCCAAATTTTTTCCCCTTTATGGGGTTAAAAAAAAGGGGCAAACCTTACAAAACCATACCAAAGATATATGAGCCTCAAACCTGGCCCATTCAGCTCTTGCATTCAGGTGAATAAATTTTTTTACATATTTTTATCTCTTACTAGCAGTTCCCATTAAAAGGCTGATTTGGCAGTATGCAGATTAAAAAGAGAAAAAAAAAATCATATTCCAGGTAGTGTGACATTGTGTGCAGCAAAACTGAGTTTGAGTGAGATTCTCTTTCAATTCCTTACAGCTTTATCCTCATCTGAATGTTAATCAGCACAGCTCTACTGATGGCATTTCTTTACTTTCCCATGGATATTTCCTGTCCTTCAGAAGTTCCTCTGAATCCTTATTATTTTTGTGGTGTGCATCTGGTGTGAAAATCCTGTCTGGCTAGGCAGGCAAGAACTGACTCTGAACTCTCTCTGCCCCATGCTATTCTAGGTGAAGTTTCAAATTTTAATTTCTTTTCCTGTGTACCTCCCCCCCACCCCTTTTCTTGGAGCTCGCTCAGACTTTTGGGTAAAGATTAAGTCTATAAGTTCAGTTTTCTTGTGAGGTCTGTTAGCAGTTACTCCTAAAATGCATTTTACGATTGCCATGAAAGAATCCTACACACAGCTTTAGAAATTTCTGAAAGGTCTCGCACTCTTTTAGTCAGTAATGTGCTGCCAGCAGTTCTTGGCATGTGTTCCATGTGCTGCGCTTGCATAACCAACTGGTAGCTTTTTAATCAAGCTGGATGTGAAAAAACAGAGGTTCTTTTGTGTGAAGAAAGAATGATTGAACATATGTAATACAAAGCCTATGTTAAAAAACAGATTTTAAAATTTCTACTGCAACCTCAGAGTGAGTAGAAAAAGTAGGCATTAAAATAAATGAACTTTAAAATGACGTTCAGTTATATTACGATATTCTTTGAATAGCTTTACATAAACTTTCTTCCTAGTTATGGTATTTTAAATATTTTTTGAGGCGTTTGTGCTGCATGCCGAGATGGTAGGAAGCAGCAGAGTACCTTGGGGAAAAGGAAATACTACTGAGGAAAATAATCTAATGAACAGACAATTTATGTAGTCCATCTTGTGCACAAGGGATTGACCATGCCTCCATATAATCTCTCACCTCAGAAGACTGCAAAATATATATTTTTTCATCAGATGTATTTCAAAATATTGACAAGTCAGTCAGCAGTCTAGCATATTCTTTGTTGTATGTCTCATGTTAACCGATGTATAGAAGTATACCTTGAATCAATTCAAAGCATCTTTTCATAGCATCTTTAAGCGTAAGTGCTTTGTTGGCTTTGGAACCAGATGATGTGTTTGTTAAGAGAGGCTGCTCTTATATTTTCATACAGTAGAGAAAGAATTTGAAAAGAAAATGGGCAAACTTCTTTTTCTCTTTCATTTATAGAGACTGGAGAGAAATAGTTCCTAAAGAACACCATTGCATCAAACAATCTGTAAGTATAAAATAGAACCCATATGAGAAAGGAAAAGTCTGATGCCAGATTGAGTGTCTTGTCGTATAAAATAGCTGCAGAAGGTGGAGTGAGGGCTTGAAACAGTGAGGGGGCAGATGAGACGTGTATGCACATCTTAAGAGAATTGAGTTTAGAGAGGCAGATGAAACATTAATAGGCTAGGAGTTTATATTGCATGGAAGCTTAAGAGAATGTGCTTGGTGTAGAATAGTGTTTTTAATATTCAGAATACTCCACTCTGTAGGCACTATGAAGCTGTACCATTCTACAACTCAGTTTTGCGAACTGGTTCAAATGGGTGCTGGGATTAACCTCTGTAGAACTTCTTATAGATTTGAAACTTCTACTACAATCCCCCAAGAAAGAAGTGTTTCTTCAGTATATGTAGTTTGGCAGTTGCAAAAATTACTTGACCCTCTTTTACAATTTAAAAAAAACCCAACAGGATCACTTCAGTCTGCCCTCAGATCGTGAGCTCCAGGAAAGGCTAATTCCATGTAAATAAAGCCTTCATTTTTTTTATGTAGCCAGAGTGAAAGCATTTGTGTTAGGGGAACTTCAAGGCCATAAACCGATGATCTGGAATAGAAAAACTAAAAAAAATTATTAGTAATAAATGACTTGTAGTAAGTAAAAATAAATCTATCAGATTGGGATTAATGAGAGCTAGTTAAGTATCAACTCTAAAACCTGTAGCACATCAAAGATGCACAGTCTTGGTTAAAGCAATCAAAATGCAAAACAGTTTAAAATTCCTGTGAATCTGTAGGAATAATATTTGCTATAATTGTCTCTTCTGTCTTTGTATTAAATTACTTTTACTTTAAGGTAATGATAATATTATTTCCAAACAATAACAGTGGGTGCAAAGTAATAGGAATGTACTGCAAATGAAAATAGGTGCAGCAAGTATATGATCTGTTTCAACTGAAAGTTTTCAGTACTTTACAATGCAAATTTCCAAAATTATAAAGTAGATTAATAAGAAGAAAGAAGCTATCAGGTTTTTTTGAAGGAAAACTAGTTATGTTATCTGTCAAATCTTCACAACCCTCATGTCATAATAAATTTTGAAGCTCTTCTACAACACTTAACAGTGTTGAAGAGGCATTACACTGATATGAATATAGGCAGAAGCAGTGGTCAGACAGCAGAGGGAGATCCTGTTGACTCTCCTACTGGGAAAAAGTAGGGAGAACTGAGCCCTTATTGGTTCTATTTCACATCAACCAGCTACTGAATTAGCCTGCTTGGCACTGCGGTCAAGCTGCCCTCTGATGTGCTGTTTACTGCTTGGCTGTTTGGTGTAAAACAACCTAGATAAGGACTGAGAGAGGAATCCAGGAGTACTTGGTAGGAGGGCATAAGCATCTAGCATTTAGTATGCCTATTAAAACTTAAAGAATGATGGTCCTGGAGAAGAGAAGCTGAATTTTGATACCACTTTTTCAAGTTTGAATTTTCCTTTTGGATTTTCTGCGCACTATATTTATTTCAAAATATTCAGTATTTCAGTTTAAATATGTTTTCATTTACAGTACAAATCATGACTATATGGTGTAAAATGTAAAATATCATGCAAGTTTCAAGTAGTTTACTTAATCTATTAAAATGTTTTTTTCCATTGGCCATAAATCTTGAGGCAAATGCTTTTATATACAGTTGTGCTGTAATTTGTTTGTGTAATTAGTTTAAAGGTTAGGTCGAGTTAGGTTCATTTAGACAATCATTTTATGCCATTCCCAGCTACAGCATTAATGTGAACTAAAATGTCTTCATTTATATGAAAGTCAGACCAGTGTTTGTTAACAGCAAGAATTGCGAGAGGCTAAAATTTCTATTTATCTATCATCTTGTTCTTCAGTACAAAAATCACTATGGTGTCGATTCCTAAGGCCTACAGTTGGGAACACTATATAGAAAGAGGTGTATATATGATGCAAGGGAAATTATTAGATGTATTTAAAGTAGAGAATTCTGGATGAAGGATCCTGAGCTTTTCTTCATGGTTGTTCTGATACACTGTATGCTTGGGCTACAGTTCTTCAGCAACACACATTAATCTCAGGTCTTCATTGTGAGGTACCTTGGTCTTGTTTTTTGGAGACACTGAATTCTTTCATGTTTGTGTAAATGGAAGAAATAGAGCAGAGGTGGGGTGAGAGGAAAAAGTTATGAGAGTTTTACAAGTATAAAATACACCCATCTGTGACTGCATTTTTTTGAGTAAATCTGTCTTGGAGAAGATCATTATTGCAAAATGATTAGCATGATCTTGTCAACGAGCTCAGGAAGACCATTGCTATCCTTTCAGTCCTTGAAGGACATGAAATGAATGGGACTACTTGTTCACTTAATGTGAGGAAGGTGGTTTTGTACCTTGCTGAACTGGGATCTGAAACAGTGCCTATCTGTTTTAGTCAATGAAAATACTATGAGGTCCAGTTGTTGTGTCAGTCCAGATTCAGAGAGTGGAAGCAGGAGACTCTGCTGGGCACAGATTTACTAGGTGGGAATCATAGGTGCACTATACCATCTGGTATAGCGTTCACTGCCTCTTACCATGCCACACTGATACCCATCTCAGCATTTGTGCTGTGTCCATACCAAAGTATTAGTACTTCAGCTGTGTGAAGTGGTGCTTGTGGTGGGTTGGCCTTGGCTGGATGGCGGGTGCAACCAAGACGCTCTATCGCTCCCCTCCTCAGCAGGATGGGGGGAGAGAAAATAAGATGGAAAAAACATGTGGGTTAAGATAAAGGCAGATCAATAAAAGCAAAAACTGCGCATGGAAGCAAAGGAAAACAAAAGAGTTATTTTCTACTTCCCAGCAGCAGGTGATGTCCAGCCACTTCCTGACAAGCAGGGCTTCAGTACCTTTAGCAGTTGCTCTGGAAGACAGATGTTGTAGTAACAAATGTCCCCTACACTGCCTCCTTTCTCTCAGCTTTTATTGCTGAGCTGAGGTCATATGGTATGGAATATCCCTTTGGCCAGCTCGGGTCAGCTCTCCTGGCCATGTCCCCTCCCAAGATCTTGTCCACCCCCAACCTACTGGTGAGGGGGGAATGTCGGAGAGACAGCCTTGATGCTGTGCGAGCGCTGCCCAGCCGTAGCCAACGCACTGGTGTGTTATCAACACCCTACTAGCTACCAGTACACAGCACAGCACTGTGAGGGCTGCTATGGGGAAAATTACCTCCATCTCAGCCAGATCCAATACAGTACCCAGGACTATAAACTTCAGGCTTGATTTTATAAGAAGGGAATGTTAAATGGAAACACAAACAGGGTATTACCCCCTTTATATGACATTCCAAGACCAGTACTGCAATAATAGTTATAGGCTACACACATTTTAAGGAGGATGAGATTTTATTTAAAAAATGAGAAATGCGGGTAACAGAGAAGCTCAAAGTTAAGCTGTGACTTGATCATGGGATATTGGTTATGTTCACAGGGGAACGATTTTTATCATAGTAGGCAACTCTGTAACCCATTAGATACAACAGAAGCCAGTCTCTGGGAACTGAGATTACAAGCAAGGTGCAACTTTTAACATGTAATCAAGTATTGAAAAACATACCCATAGAGGTGATAGATTCTCGGTTACAAGTCAGTCTTTAAATCAAGGCTGAATGCCTTTTAGAGATACAGTGTAACTCAGATATTAGGGACTTGATGGAGTTCCTGGTGAGAGTCAGAGGGTGCCAGACCACGTGGCAATTGTCCCTTCTGATCTTAAATCCTCTGAGTTGGAGGCACGGAATTCTCTTAATAATGCTAGACTTTCTCCATGTATCAAGAAATGTTCAGCTAGTGCAGAAAAAAAGTTCTGCAAGGCTGTTGCTCAAATGTGATCTGGTTGTATTTAAGCAAAAAACAATTTGGGGGATCAAATACTATCTAGACATTGTGATCAGGATGTGAGCCTATTGTATTGCACACTTAGTACAGGCAGTAAAATATAGCCCTGGGTATTATGAGTTGTTCAGTAGAAACTGAAAGGAATTTTAAAGCAATCATTGAGATTTTTTGATACAGCTCCAGAATGAATTAAGAAACTATTTGTAATGACCACAGGGACTAGTCATCTCTGAGGGAGGGGAAAAAATGGTAGCCTGGAGAATAAACATGATGATATTGGTAGATTCTTTTTGATGAAAAGACTCAGACTGAGAAAATTCATCAGTAAATGTGATGAGCGAATGTTTAACCTTTAGGTTTGGTTTGTATTCACGTTCCATGCTAATACAGTTAGAGACGCTTAAACATTTGTGAGTGTTGAACATATGTTTACAGAGTAATTATATTTAACATCAAGAAGTTCACAAAACACTTTCCATATTCCTGCATTATGTGCCCTTTTGTATTAATGTTTTCTAAATGTCATGTTGAATAGTATATTAAATTCCAGCTTCTTTCTAAGGTATGTGAGGTGGCTGCTTTAGAAGATATTTTTCTCAGCTGTAATAACTTCTTGCATTTAAATACATTGTTAGGATTTCCATATATCCCGTTACCTTGCATTTTCCAGTAAGCCAACAGATTAAGGTATTAAAAAACTGCATGATTAAGCAGGTTTTTCACTGTAGCTATACTTGTGCATTTCAAATTGTTGGTTTGTTGCTGCTGACATTTCCCCTCTGTACAGGATTACCTTTGTTCAAAATGTGTCGTGCAAGTCAGTGATTAACAAGGGATTGGCTAATGTAGTTCATTACATTATGCAATTTTGATATTGCACTTCTTTTTGCTGGGTGGGGAGGAAGGAAAGCTTCTACAACCCACTTGTTCATCTGAACTCTTCCTACAGTCTGCCATTTCACCTGGGCAGGCTTTTGCAGGACCGGGCAAAGGAATGCTACTGGTCCCAGTGATCTTGTGACTTGGCTGATACCTCCAGGGCTGCTGAAAGTAACTATATTGCAGTCAGGTTCCTACAGCATGTGCGAGGCCCCAGGGTCCGTCTCTCCAGGTAGATTGCCTGGCTTGGGCCGGGGCAGCAGCCGTGGGTGCTCTGCTTTTCCCTGCTCCCCCGCCCTTGGGGCAGGCTCCGACCTCGGGCCCCCGCCCTGCAGACGAGGCGTTGTATCCCGCGTTTCCTCCCTTCACTGTAGGTCTGCCCGGAGCGCTTTGAAGAGCACCTGCATCAGCCTGTGCTTGCAGAAACGGGGTCCTGAACCCTTTGGCCATGAGCACAGCTGCAGGAGAGCAGAATTTTGTAAAACAAACAAAAAATGGGTTTCACTTAGTAACCCTCCCATGTAACAGCCGACAGCGCTGTTAACACG
>NW_010559145.1:828-1432 GCF_000687285.1 Phaethon lepturus | reverse complement strand
CGCCCCCCCCATGTGAAGCCACCGAGGCACAATAAAACCCACACGCAAACCTGCTGCCTCCGCAGGCACCAGCACAGGGGACAATGAGGCACAATGGCAAGATGGGGGACAAGGAGGCATGGCGGGGACGAGGCAAGGGGACTACCTGGGACAGCGAGGCACGCAGGGGAACAGCGGGGTGACACAGGGGAGCAGGGACAGAGGGACACCAAGACACAGGGGGCACGGCAGGGAGGACAGGGGAACACACGGTGATGTTTCGGTGGCTGGACAGCCCAAGAGCACTGTAAGGGGGACAGGGGTGACTCTGGACAGCCAGGTTCCCCATGTCAGGGCAGTGCTGAGCCTGGAGTGACCCTAACAGAGCCCCTGAAACGCCTGTCCCCAGCCCCCCCACCCACGCAGGCACCTGTGACAACAAAATCTCCCCTAATGAGGTCCCTAGGGGGTAAGGGGGTCTATGGGTTTAGGAGCTGGTGGCTAAGGATGACGATTTGTCCCAGCATAGCTGGGAAACCAGAGGAAGTTTGTTAGCGCCATTGAGCCTCGTTAGGGCCTCGGCATCACGGGGTCCCCTGTGGGCCCGACCATTCCCACAGACCCA
>NW_010559145.1:305-715 GCF_000687285.1 Phaethon lepturus | reverse complement strand
GTCCCCACTTGTTCCTGCGTGTCCCCACACGTCCCCGTGCCCCTCACTGTGATGCTGCCAGTGACAATGACATGGAGCCCTGGTCCAGCCCCACAAGGGCGTTTATTTGAGGGTGGCTCTGCCAAAACACATTGCCCACGTGCCCGGCCCCTGTCCCCATGTCCCTGCAGCCCCGTTCCTGCGCAGTCCCTGCAGCTTGATGGTGAATGGCAGTTAAGCGCCTGGGACTGGGACAAGCCCCAGCTTGTGGGGACAGAAAGGTAGAAAAAGTAAAGAAAACGCGAAGAAAACACAAAGAAAACGCCACGAAGGGGCAGCAGGGATGTGAGCCCACCTTGGGTCTCAGGGCAGGGACCTTGACCCCCCCAGGGGTCCCAGGCTGTGCTGCGGGCAGGGGCTGCCCCAGGCGC
>NW_010559145.1:0-214 GCF_000687285.1 Phaethon lepturus | reverse complement strand
TACTGGTTGGCAGCTTCGCAGGCGTCGATCCAGTCGCTGTAGACATCCACTGGCTCCGACAGGTCTCAAGGGAATGTTAAGGCAATAACAGGAAGGCAGAGGGGGGGTCCAGGGGGGTCGCAGGGATGAGGGGTCCCAGTAAGGATACAGGTGATGGGCGTCTGGAACTCCTCCAGGCAGACGGTGCAGGAGATCACCCCCGTGTTGCGGGCAC
>NW_010559144.1:3849-6064 GCF_000687285.1 Phaethon lepturus | reverse complement strand
AAGCGAGGAGGCTGGAGGAGCCGCGTTTCCACGGGCGAAGAGTCAATGCGAGGGGGGACGAGGGCTTGCCTGCGTTTCCGCAGCCTGAGGCGCAGAGGTCTGGCCATGTCATCAGCAAGGTCGGAGTCAGCTCTGCGCCCACCACGGCGTAAAATTAAACTAGGGGCCGTCTGGTCTCTTCCGAGGCGTTGCTTGGAAAGGGACGTTGTTGCAAGAGTTGCGCTTAAACTGACCGTATTTTCTTCCACCAGCATGTATTATCGGTTGCCATTTCTTCTGTTTTTCAAGAGAGGAAAGGGCAGGAGGAGAGTAAAGAAAAAGTACACACAAAAATGAGAAAAGCAAACAGAGATTAGTAACTCTATCCTGAGCCGGGCACCGAGCTCCCAAAACAGCACCGCTTTTCCCCCCCGCCTCCTTGCGTTCCCTTCGCTGGGGTGCCTTGGGAAATGCCTCGTTCATGGGCTCATGTCTCCTGCTCGCCGACTCCTTAAAGCGGACCTTTAAAGGGATTGTTCGGATGTGTGCATGCACGTTGCTGGAAGTTCACCTGCAATTCAAGAAACCCAAGGTCCTGATGAACCAGACCGCCATCCTTTTTCAGGGATTGCCCCAGTTTAAATCACTCGTTGCTAATGCCAGTGCTGTAATGCTGGCGCGGTGCCTGCTGCCTTGGCAGAGCTCTCTTGGGCCTCAGACGTAACAGACATCTGAGGAGTTCTGTATCTGAGTTGAAAGAGCACGTTAAAGTAAATATGATAAGGTAGCCTGATCTCGCGTTCCTAACGCAGCCCAGCTGGATAACTGCCCCGAGTCCCGACTTCCCGGAAGCGATGGCACAGATCGGCAATGGAAGGGGAGCAATGGTGTTCAAAACGCTTCTCTGACAGATCCGACCAGCCAGACTTTGGCAGAGGCCTTTGTACTCGCAACCATAGAAAACAATCACTAGAAAAGCTTAACTTCCTGGACCTATGCTGCATAGCGAGTTAGCAGACGAGTACCTCGTTACTGCACCACTTTCTGCAAGGAAGCCGTGGGCGGAGGAAACGTGACTCACTGCAAACGCTGGGATAAAAGGCACTGTGCAAATGAACAAATAAAGCACTTGCAAGTAAGCTCCGCTGAGTGCCACTATCACATTCTTCTTGAGTCTCAGGACGTTTCAGGATCCACTCCAAAAGTCCTTCGTTATTCATACAACTAAAAATAGGTCTTGACGGCTAAATTGCAATGGGCAGCCAAAGCAGAGGGTAGCCAAATACCACTGATACGCTGAACTCAAAACTTTGGACTCTTCCAAAAAAGACAAAGTAGGTGACAAATTTCCGGTGAAGTCGAACCAAATGTAGACAGTGTCAGCTTTCATCCTCTGACACAACGTCTCTCCTTTCCAGCTTATGACTTGTTAGTAATAATATTGCACCTAAATAGACACAAAAGCCCACGATCGGAAAACACTTGCCCTGGGGAAGTTAAACAGATTAATCCCACAGACATTTCGCCCCGTCATTAACATGTCTTCCAGAGTTTCATCGCCTCTCTGAAGGCTGTTTTGAACAATGTGCCATCTTTTTTCTCCATTTCTTCTCATGAATGGGGCATCCTGTCTTTTGTCCACTCTTCTCCTGAGTCCGCTACATCAGTCTCAAAATCACAAGACTTGGTATTTTTTATATGGAAAGCGCAACGTATGCAAGGTTTGTTTCCATCAGCTGACAGAAGAAAGGAGGCTAAGATCATAGTGCTATGCAGAGAGTATCAGAAAAGGAGGTGTTGGCTTAGTCTTGTGAGAATAATTCAAAAAGTGACAACTTTAAAAAGTCTACAGAGGAATAAAAAAGTGGAGTAATGTCCCTCTCTGTCATCAGAGTGAATGAACGATGCTGAGCTACGGAGGTCGGACTAATTCGGGAGGACCAGAATGACGAGGAAGGGCACATGGCTGTACGGGGCTGCAGAGGAGGAGGCCTGTGTGCCTCCTTCCAGCCCTTCTCCCAGCACTGGGGTGGCTGACGCGCACCCTTAACGCCTGTGAAGAGATGGGGAAACGAAGGCAGCGAGATCACCGAGACCACCGTCACGGTGGGGTCAGCCTGCCCTGCAGCAGCGACCCTCGCCCCGGGGCCCGCAGCCACTTCAGCAGGGCACCCCAGGCTGCTTCACGTCAACAGCGGCTTGAGAAAAAGCCGAAAACCGCCCCCCCCGCGGCCAG
>NW_010559144.1:0-3784 GCF_000687285.1 Phaethon lepturus | reverse complement strand
GGTTGGAAAAACCGCGAAACGCCGCTCGCCTCGCTGCAACAAGCCTGGCAGACTTCGGAGACTGAGGGTCGCATCCCCAATCCACAGCGGGATGTTCAGCGCCTCCGACAGACTTGCCCTTCTGTGCCTTTCGCAGGCGCTCGCCTGCTGCGTGGCACGCTCCTGGCACGGCGCTTCGTCCGTGTCATTTACCGTCACGCTGCCTCGGGAACAGCGACGCTAAACCTGGCCGCGCAGGGGACGCAGCCGCACGTGTCCGGGCTGAAGGGGCTCTTCCCGAAGCCTGTTGCCCTGCACGCTTCTGGAAAACTCTCTCGCCCCAGCGTGAGCAGTGAGGTGCAACTAGTGCAGCCGTCTAACCTCGCAGCTGAAAACACACGGGTGACAAGGTCCTGAATCCTCCCAAGCTTTGAGATCCTAAAAGGGAGCACCTCATAAACAGTATTTGCTCTAATTTGAGCAAAAGCCGACAATGTTCCCGAGGGAAATCAGACCGTGCTGCCTCTCTCCCTCGCCCCAGCCACGCAGCGGCAGGCGGGCACACGCCGTTCGGGGGAGCGCTGCTTGTGTCTGCGCCCGCCTCGCTGCTGGCAGGCTGCGAAGGACCCCCAGGTTCATCTCCCCGCCTGCCCCGGGTGGGCAGAGCTGTCGCCATCCGCAGCCACGCGCCTTCCAAAAGCCCGCTCCAGCAGGGACGGGGCATCGAGGGCCGCTCGGAGAGCCAGGGCTGCTCCGCCGCTGCCTGCTCTGCCCATCCCCTGCCTCGCTGCCGACGGCTGCCTGGGTACAACCGGCTGGCCATTCACCCGGATTTATTTTGGAAAAAAGCATAGGGTGGAGGAAAGAGCTGAAGGCAAGATCTGCCATAAATCTCTGCACAGGTCACAGTAAAGAGAGGGAAACTGAGGCACAGGGGAAGGGCAGGGGCCAGCCGCTGCCAGGAGTGGGGCTCGGCTCTCCCCACGCGCCAGCCCCGTGGCACACTGCTGGCTCCCACCCTAAAACTTCGCTGGCTTCCTCACCTTGCTGGTTTCCCTTATCCCATCAATGGAAATCCCGTTTTCTCACCATGTTTTAGCATTTGAAAGCTGAAGATGTGAACGTCAGTCATTTCTTTCGAATTAATGCCTTGCTAAAGCTTTTCTGAAGGAGTAGGGTGGAGCTCAAACCCGCACCTCACTAACACCTACTCACTTTCAGTGTTGGGAGTAATTACTTTGTCTTTGCAAAAGTTCTCCGAATGCTTTAAGTGTCGAATACTGCTGTTACTTGCCACTAACTTTTCTTTCTCCTCTTTCTTCCACCTGCAGCTCCTGCTGTGTTTAGCGACAAGGGTCAGATTCAACCACTTGAGTTGGTACCTCGACACGAAAGCCCTGCCTGGGGAGCAAGGCATGGCTCGGTGTGTACGGACAGGCGGCAGAATCAGACCATAAATAAATTCCTATAAATCACCGCTCATTTCCACAGCTTTCAGGAGAGGAACAAAACATCCCCTTGGCTGTGTAGCCGAATTAATAGAGCCGATGCTGCAGCTGGTTGCACCAAAGCTACATGCAGGTCACGGCAAGGTTTTCTGGAGAAGCACCCAAGCCTGGCGTGCCGCGGATCAGCCCGACGGGGCCAGGCACCCCAGCGCCCAGCCAGCCCGTGCCTGCCGCGGCAGCCACCTCTGCCCCTCGACTGCCTGAGGGCCGGCGACGTACAGGGGCTAACAACGTCGTGTGCCAAATACCCACAGGCTAGAGGTTATTGCTTGTGTGGCTACCTGCAGCGTATTACCCTGTTTTATGTGCCTCTGGGGTATTTTTTGAGTTTCCAGGTGCAGGATCAGGTCTTTCTGTTAACCTTTTGGGAGAGCGCTTCCTTCTTGTAATGGGAACGCAAGCAGGAAAAAGGTTTCATCTTTTCATTTCGTATGAAAAGCTACAAAGCTTTCAACTAAAGTGTGTTGTAAAAGCAAAACACACAATTCTCACGTATTTCTTCTTTTTTTCCTCCTTTTTTCTTTTAGACAGAAATAACAATCATCAGAAGCATTATTAAAAATGCTTTCAGTCTGCCATCATCTCGAGTTGGAATGACACTCCTGACAGCTGCTTTATCACACACTGCCAGCTCCTGCTTTCAAGAGTTATATAATTTACAATGTTTGTTCTTACTCTGGAAGGTCATCAAAAAGTTAAAAGTTGATAAATTCAGAAAAATATCAGCCACTTTCCCAGGGTGCACTCCTTGTGTTTGGAGAGATGCTTCAGGCTAAAGCCAGAGCTCTGCAGGAAGGAACAGCTTTGCCCAAATCCCAGAATTATTCCTCCTCTCCTCTCTCCAAAACACTCCAGAGTTAAAGTGGGCTTCTGGTGAGATGTCACCCCGAAAGATTTTTATACTGCGTGAGATGAAGCTGATGAGAGTGCACTATCCATTGCTTAAACACATAGAAACCCTCCCTGGGGTTTAGCAGGCTTAACCGTGCATATAGCCTGGGGAAAGCACAGCATCGTTACTGTCACATGGATGACAACAGATGAGATGGCTAATTAGGGCTCACTGCTTTAAAACATCCACACTTTTTTTTCCAAATACATACATGCTTTTAGGTTACAAAATGTAGGCAGCTGATGGGGGTGCCACAGGAGATTGTGGACGCTGTTGAGTAACGTGACAAAAGGAGTTGAAGCTTACTGAAGACAAGGACCCTGCCAGGTGTGACGGGGCAATCCCCCTCAGGTGTGTCCCCAGCCAAGCTGTGGCTCATCGCCTTATCACCCAGGCTTATTTCTAGGAGCCGGCTCCCCACTCTTCCTCTGGCTCCGGCTCTTTAGCACCCTGCTCTCCTCCCAGAAGATGACCAAATCCATTGCATCTAGCTCCCAGAGAAGGGTGAGCTTGTTGCTTAGTCTGTTTTTTTCCCCCTATGCCTCTTTCCTGAGTTGGTGTCCTGCCCTGCAAGAGTACAGGTAACAAGCTTGCCTTAGAAAACTTAAAAGGTGGTAGTAGGCCAGGTTCCTCTAGCTATCTCCTGTTGTCATGGCATGTACCAAAAGGTACTTTGGGGAAACGTCCTTGATACAGAGCAAGCCAGGCACTGTGAACTGTAAGTCCAGGTACAGCTGGGTAACAGACATTCGAGGATCATTTGTGGTCCCCTGCGCCTCTGAGAACAGGTTTCGGGTGTGCTCTGGGATTAGGGGTGTGCTCTGGTTTCTTGCTCTCTCTGCTGAGAAGAGCTGGCTTCCCCCCCGGGGCTCCCTGCTAAGGCTGGAGGCTGGCATGGTAGTTTTGCTTCAGTTGTGTTCCTCCTTTTGAACAGAAAGCACTTAAGCCTTGCCCTAGAATGTCTCTTCTCTCCTGGAAGAGTCTCTTCAGTCTGTATTTTAGCCTCTGCTGTTTTGGATTCTGAGTGTGAACTCTGTCACCACTGAGATTGTTATTATTATTATGATTTTGCTTTTCTTTAATTTGCTGAAGCTGACTGGGCATTTAGGCAGCAGTCTGTAAAGCAAGGTACCTAGCAACATGCAGTTTGTGATATTTTCAGTCTAGGAAATTCATATGATGTGCTAATGTCCCTGGTAATTAGTGTGTGTGGATACATGTCAGTTCAGTTTCCTTTGTGGTCCGAGATTTTTAGATGAACTGCATCACCTTGTTCTTTCCTACAACAACAACTATCTGTCTATCGGGACGCTTTTTGTCCTCATTGCCACGCCACCTTTGTGTCTACCTGAGGAGACAAACCTTGCTGGTGTCCACCTGGCCTTTCCCCTCCGGCAGCAGCGGG
>NW_010559143.1:372-4753 GCF_000687285.1 Phaethon lepturus | reverse complement strand
AGGCTGGAGCGATTTGGTTTTGACCGCCAGATGACCTCGAGGGCTGCCCGGCCTGATGGACAGTCGGACCATTAGTCCTTTTAACACACATTCTTTTCCCGAAACGCAGACATCGCTCCGCTGCTTCGCGGAGAGCGAGCCAGCGCACCGTCTAAACCAGCCATGACCCTGCCCGCTGGGTTATGGGCCCTAAGGCGAGGGGGAATTCATTTGGGGAAGGGAAGGCGACAGCTCGCCTTTCACAAAGAGCCCCCGAAACCCCAAGCGTTCTCCCCGAGCCTGAGAAAACCACGACGCGCCACGGCAGCCCCGGGAAAGGAGGGTACGGAGCTCCACGTTCCCGTCCCCGCGCCCCGCAACAAAAGGGAAGAGGCAAATCTCTCCTCCCTTTGTGTTTCCCAATGCTGGGCTTGGGCGGGGGGGTTCTAACCCGAAAAAACACTCAACATCCCTGACGGTACCGTTTGGGAACGGCCGTGCTGCTCTTTTATCAGAGGACGTGAAATCCCGATCCCTTTTATTTGCCCCCCTCTCTTCTGCCCAGGCATAATTTTTTGGTCTTATTATTCCAAGCAAAATGAGGCAAGAGCGAACGAGCCCTGCTGCTAATAGACCAGAACAACCTATTAATCCAGAGCAAAATTAAGCAGCACAAAGGTTAGGGAAACGAGAGCCTTGCTGTTTTTTAACCTCTTAACCGAGGCCTGAGCCGACAGATGACGAGAGGGTTTTTTTCTACTGTCTTTAATGAGATTTGGACCAGGCGGTTTAGGTGGAATCAAGGGTCTGTAGATATCCAGAGGTGTTTTGCCTCAACAGAACCAGAATTTCCGCAATATCTTCATTTTTCTGTCCCTTTGCCGCAAGACCGAGAGCAAACCACTAGTGCCCAGAGCTGCCTCAGTTTCCCCAACTGAAAAATGAAGAAAATAATTAACCCTCCTCCACCAGGTTTATCACAAAGAACGTCTATTAAGTGCTCCAAGACTACCAGATGGAAGGGAATAAAACTCACAGATTGCTACAAACGCACTGTTGTTATACACATTTACTCTTGCCTGTGCCAGTAGCTTAAAAAGACGCTGAATTCTGCTGGCAAAATTAATACGAAACGACAAAGTACACTTTGAAGTGGAAGGGGCAGTGTGGAGAGGGATTTTCTGCCCCCAGCCCCAAAGAGGCGATTCATTCTATCTAAAAATGAGTAAATAAATACAGATGCCAAGCCCACAACATGGGGGCAAAAAAAAGGAAAAAAAAAAAAATATAAAGCTTTTCATCTCCCTTTTCAGTGGCTGCAGCAGACAGAGCCTTGCCTGTCCCGAGCCCGTTTTAATTTCCCTCTTGGGATGACCGACAAGCTATGCTGAGCTAAATGAGGAAACATCTGTTTGACTTTCCGAAAGCTGGCACTGGGTGCCGGAGCCTGAATCCCCAATGCCACTTTCACAGAACCCAGCCTCTCCGGCTGGAAACAGCCCGGAAACCAGCCCAGCCGGGCAGCGGCAGCAGCGCCGGGGCCGAAGGCTCCGGACTTTCTCCTTGCTGGAGGTGGAAGCTCCGGGAGGAGGCTGCATCGCAACCGCGAGCCCTCAGCCCGATTCCGCGTGCCGGGAGAGAAGCCCAGTTGCAAAGGGCTGAGCCCCATCTCCCCGCCGGCGCGTGTTTCGTGAAGACCGAGAACACGGGGAGCGTTATTATTCCTCTTAAGAGGAGGCAGAGAGGAACTTCGGGTGCCTCCAGCCTGCTCTACGTCCAGGAAAACCTTACAGGCGCCTTTAATTATTTTTTTAAAGTTGCTTCCCACAGTCCCTGACATTTTGCAGGCTGCTGGCTGTTTGTTTTCTCTAGCACGGTGGCTGTACAGTAGAGTGTGCCTGACCCCTGCGCTCCGGCGAGAAGTGTGTCTAATGCTCCGACAAGGTAACCTTTTCACTGGAGTTTTCTTGGGTGACCCCAGAGTCCCATCTGTCCGAAGACTAACTCCTACGGCATGTGGAAAATGCAGCTGGCCTGTCTCCAGAATGCCTCCTGCAAGACCAACCCATCTGCATCTTTTCTGCTTTATCCAAGTTTGCAGTATGGCACATTTCCCCCTTCTCCCTCTGTACAAGCTTAAAAATTAACTCTTTCTGCCCAGGCAGAGGGTTTAGCTTGAGCTGGGCATTAGAAGCAAGTTTAGACTGACTTGAACCCGCACAAATCCGCGGTGACTTAAACTAAATTATACTCTGAATTTCCTTTGCAGTGGTTAAGAAAATAATCCGGCCCTTGCCCAGGAGGGTTTATCTATCTCATCTCGTCCCCAGTCCCCGTTCAGCAGTTGGCATAGCCAACGCTGCTGTGGGGACAATGAGATGCTGCTGGTATTGCTTAAGGGACAAGCTAAGAACGGAGAGTTGCCCGATCGCAGCGAGTACTGGTAAACTACAGCCCTGAGGGATTTGGGGCAAATGATGGGCTGGGTGGGGGCTGTACCGTGGAAGAGTGCATTTCCACTTGGACGAAAACAGCAGCGTGCCTTGATTCTTTGGGGAATCTCCTTAAGAGTGAATTAGTGGCTAAAGATGTCCGGAGCACGACCGGAGGGATGCTCAAGCCCGGGCGCGTGCGGATTTGCAGCATCAGCCTCTGTTTGGGTTTATACACGTTCTAGCAATTAGCCAAATATTTGCAGCAGCAGTGAACTGCCGAGAAATCCTCAACCCCAAGTTGGGAGTCAATGGGCACAAAATGGTGGCATTCAGTGACTGGCCTGCCGTTTAAAACTGGCTTAAATTAAAGGAGGAAACCGACAAAACGAAGCTGTGTTTGCTTCAACGGCTCTTTGCCACCCCGTCCTATAGCTCGGGGATTTTCCCGCCTGCCTCCTCCAGGAAACCTTGGGTAGCCCAAGGAACAAGGATTCACATTCAGATACATGTGGCCACGCTTGTGAAATTCCTGGTTTTCTGCTTCATTTAGATGAGTAACATTTAAAAACAAACGCCGGCACCGATCGCCGATACCCACAAAGCTGCCCTTGCACCGCGGGGCGGTGGCGTTCGCTCCTCCGCAGGCTGAGCGCACCTGAGAGGGTCAGAAAACCTCCCATTTATTTATTTTAACAGGACTAGAATTGCACTTTGCGACGAAGGTGCAGAATCCAACTCCAAATTACCTGGGAGTGAGGATCCAACACCCACAGGCACCTTAGAGAAATCCCGACTTTCATTAACAAATTACAACTGAGCTTTGGTTCCCGCAGGCTAAAGCACGTAATAACCCAAGAATTAACTTCAATGTATTCACAGGATTAACGTCGTACCCAGGGCCGATAATTAAAAGAATCCTGATCAAGACTCTGCCAAAAATTAATTAATAAAAAGAGAAATAACGTTGTAACATTAGATCTGTGGTTTTGATACTCCGGCTCGCGCAGTTAAACAAATCTCTTCCGCTCGCCGAAAACCTGGCGCTTAAGTCGTGTAAAAACTTCGGGAAGGGCAGTCAGTGTGGCTGAGTTACAAAAGCAGAGCTTTTCTATCCCGATTAGGCTCTGACACTTGAAATCCAAGGCAGCTGCTCTGCTCAGCTCGACCTCGCTCCTTCCCCCCTTCCCCAACAGCCCTTCGCTCCCTCCTCGTTCTTTTTTTTTTCAAACTTCAAGTTTCTGCCATCAGGGAAAAAAATGGCAGCCATTAGAAACACTAGTTAGGGACTTAGTCCAAAATCAATTTTAATTAAAAACACACCGCTTTAATGTTGAACATGGTCATTTTGAGCATTGCTGTTGGCTGGACGATCTGCGCGGTCTGGCCGCCACGGACACGCGAGGAAGGACCTTCCCCCAGGAGCAGCGCGTGTTATTAACGGGGGGGCTGGACGTAAAGCCCTGGGGGCCGGGGGAACCCTCTTATGGCTCTCAGCCATCTCTAACCGAGGTTAGGGTCACCGCGCCCAACGACCGGACGCATTTCATTTTGGGGAGAGGGGCTACGTGGGCGAGAGGGGGCCGGCGAGGCGTGGGGGGAAGGAGGCGTGGGGGTAAGTCAGCGGCAGAGCGGAGCGCCGAGGTTTTACGAGAGCCGCCGTGACCCAGAGTCAGTTGGTCACATGCAGCCGGTGCCCATTACCAAATCAATAAGCATTAAATCAACCTCATTTTCTACTATTTAAATTAACTATAACTGTTTTAATTGCAGATTCATAGCCCGCAAACTGCTTATTACGCTTTACATTATAGCTGAGATTCGCTTGCACGTTACAGACCATTGAGAGCACTCTACAAACCCAGCCCTGCCGAAGGCTTCCCCCCACAGCCTCCGGCGTACGGGAGGAGACCCATTAAATCCAGGGGAAGTGGAGGGAGGGCTGGGAACGCACAGCGTGGGAGCTCGGC
>NW_010559143.1:0-210 GCF_000687285.1 Phaethon lepturus | reverse complement strand
TGGCTGTTAGGGGGGAGCCGCATTGTGTGGGGTGCGCCTCTGGGGGCTGGAGAGTGGGGTCCCTTAGCACCCGGACAAGGTGATGGGGTGTTAAATCCTAAAGAAGAGCCGGCGTGCGAAACGGCAGCGCCCTTCAGCAGCGCTGGGCGAGGTGCAGGAGAGGGGATGGGAGACCCCAAAAGGCTGCATCAGGCCAGGGACACGGGTGAG
>NW_010559142.1:0-3988 GCF_000687285.1 Phaethon lepturus | reverse complement strand
GGGGGGCCGCCGGGGCTGCTCCCCGCAGCGGAGAGGCAACGGCGGCCTTGGTGACCTCATTAAACACGTACATCCCCACAGAAATCCCTCTTCGTGTTCCCTCAGCCAAGGGTTGTCCACAGGTGGCAGCGCTCGTTGTGCACCAATGCGCGCAGACAGCCTGTTGCCACTCAAGCTTCGCACCTTGGCTGAGGATGCAATAACGGGTGTAATAACCCGCCATCCTAAAAATCAGGGCTTTGTAGTATCAGGACTGACACGCCCCGAGTCACATGAGTAATTAACTGCCCCCGAGTTGGCTGGGCAGAAGCCACTGACATGGCTGCAGATCTGGGCTCGGCCCCCCCAGAGCAGTGGCCTTGTTCAGCAGCATAAGGAGCTGCCACGTGCCCTGAGCCTCGCCTCCAGCACCCACGAAGCTGTGGGCTCACGTTACAGTTTAATTTGAAAGGAAGTGGGGTGGTTGTGTAAAGCACAGTGAGTCCCTCGCTCTTGTCATGTGCCAAAAAAAAGAGAAAAAAGTCAAGCTTTGTTGGAGAGCAGCTGATTTCGCACCAAGGGCAGAAGCAGGAAGGCTGGCCTTCAATCTTTCCAAAGCTCACCTGAAATTCAGGAAAATAGTGACTTCCATTGGTCTCTTTGTAGGAATGGGCAGGGTTTGTCCCAAAGCTAAGATGCAGCTGAGAATCCCATTGTTTGCAGAAATAAATATATTAACAACGTGAACGACTATCTTGATCTGAATTTCACCTTTACATAATAGTTTATCTTTCTCTGACGTGTTATTTCTCACAACAGAACCCACGTTTATCCTCCTGTCCAAACAGAGTGTACTTAGCCATGTGAGTGCGGATCTGAGTCGCAGAGTTGCTTTGTTTGACATGAATTGCGAATGTCAGGAGACACCAGCTGAAACTCTTTCTTTCCCCACCAGAATTCTTTCAGCACCACAACCAGTACCCTCACCCCAACAAGAAGCATACGCACTCTACAGAACTGCTTAGGATTAAAAAAAAAAAAAATACATATAGAGGAAATAAATACAAAATAAAAAGCATAGACTGCTTCAAATAAAAATGTGTTATGTTTGGCTGCCATCCAGATTTCCGAGTTATTCCAGGTCTGATAGACTGAGATGCTGAGTATACCGATAGTGGAAGCCAAGGGCTCCGCATCTGTGCAAGTCTGGTCTCTTATCTCCTGGATCAAAGAACAAATCCTCTTTCTAGGTCTCCTCTGCCTTTTTAACCTCACAAAATCTTGCCCTACATGTTACTAGCTTCACACGTTGCTCATGCAATATAGTGTAAGTTGCAAACAACACTAAGCAAGTATTAAATGAATGTAAGTGTACAATCGTACCAAGAGTCCTCAAAATAAATGTAATGTTGCTGGATGACCTCAGCTGCAACACTGTCTTTTTTAATCTTTTAAAAAATCTTTTTATCAAAGTCACACATAGTTCTGATTGTGGATTTTTTAAATGTAAAACACCCATTATTTTTAACAACAGAAATAAAACTAGGAGCATTTTCTTACATTACACACTATTTTTGTGGTGTTTTTCTTCACAAAAAAAAGCATATCAGGGTAGGTACTGAAGGCTCCTTCTGTCTTATTCCATAATCTGTTGCCACACAAACAGAGAAGCAATCAACTGTTCTGTACTATAATTGTTCTGTAGATTTGTGGAGTCAAGGTCACCTCAAGAACCAAAATCCAAGAATCCATTTCTATTCATTGGATTCTTTCCCTCCCAGTCTTGCAGAACAGGGAATACCAGTCATTACAGTTATTATAAGCTGGTAGTATTCTCAATGTGCCATTCATTATAGCACTTCCGACACAAGACAGACATCTTCACAAAACTTTTGTCTGAAAAGAAGACATAGAAGAGAGTCACGGGCACAAAGCAACCAAAATATATCCAATTTACATGTTTAATAAACGGTGCACCTTCCACTCCCTTTTCCTCACCGCTGTTTGACAAATTTCTAGCATGCAGTAAGTCAGAAGTGGCTATCACCTCACTGGGTTTTATTCAGACAGCATTTTAAGATTTGCTGAAAGCTGTGTGTCAATTGGATCCTACCTTTGTTACAGCATCCCATCCCAGCTTCCCTAGTGACTTAATTATAGATGCTGTCCTGTGTGTCAACAGTCTTTGATCAGCCATTTTATCTAGCTCATCTGCTGAGAGAATACTTTCTTTGGATAAGCCTGTATGGCCTGTTAGACTGTGATAAAGGCACCAATACGTACTTGTTGTGCTGGGATGATATCCTAGTGCATACTGACACGCTACGTTGCTGTTCCGCAGCTCAGGATGGAAAGGTGGGGTGATTACTCCAGAAGTCTCTGCACCGAGCTTTAACAATGAAGAATTAAGGGAAGTTAATCATGGGCCATGCAGCTAACTTCCTAAGAGGCTTAATTATAAATGTTGTACAGCATACAACTGCAAGAGGAGATGGGTGTTAGCTAGTGAATGTGTCTTCTGAAATTACTTGTGTGAACGTAAGATGAACCTGAAGAATTAGGGGATAAATATCTTCTTGAAAATCTAGAATATTCCAGATTAGGAAATAGCAAGAGAAAGTGGTTTGCTACATAAAATGGAATTGTTTCCAATTCCTAACTGACAACTAAACAGCACTTGAAAATGAAAAATAACACTCAGTATCAGCAGATTAAAGGAATTGGTTTATAGCTGCATCTGCTTAACTTCTCAAATGAAACTTCTCTTCCTATTTACATTTATCACTTAAAAAATATTTGCCCAGTTATTATCCTCCGTGTATTTTTTCACATTGCTTAGGCATTCTGTTGAAAATTACTGATCGTTTCCAGTGAGCTGAGTGCCTGTGGAAACTACAGTTGCTAAGTGTCTTGATCTTGCATACAGTCAGGCTCACAGTGGTCTGAATAGCAGTTCATCATGAGAAAGAAAGGACATAAGAACATCAACAATGACAAATATAACCAATGACACAAAAAATGACAGGAAAAAAACAAGGTAAGTGCAAATATAAAGGCACAGTAGAGCCATGATTGCCAGTCAGAAAAACAGCTGAGTAGGAGTTCACAGTTTAAGAAACCTCTGAAACTGCATACATTATGTTTAGATTAGATGGAAGAGAGTTTCATAACTAAATAACAAAGACTACTGCAATTATTATATGGGCAGGTCAATAGTGTAACAAAAAATACATTCTCACTGAAGATAATGGGCAAAAATTCCCTTACACTTGATGGAATCTCATTCATTAAAAAAAAAATAATTCACAAATTGTCATCTAAACAGCTCTCCATTATTGTGTTCTTGATTGTGGAAGGATGACTTTTTCTCCACTGTTGTGCATTTCAGCTTACTGGTGAACACAGCACCATACAGAGCGTTATCTGATTTAGTGAACGTTACCTGCACGTCGAGGGTGATTCACATGTTCTCTGCTATGCCAGTACCCCTCCCATGCCAGGTGGCCTGGGCTTGTTGGAAGCAGAAGATGAGGCGATACTCTCCACTTTGCCTCCCCCATACCAGGGGGGCATGCAGGGCTCTGCACATCACTTCAATCCTAAACACGAGACAGAAGGAGTAGTCAGTACCATGCTACTTGGGTTTTAGGTAACGATTCCGCTGCTCCTGAGCCCACATTGTGGTTTCTCTTACAGCCTTACAAAAACTCATATGGAGAGCTTGGTCAGCCTCGAGCTGCCTTTCCCCAGAGCAAGCTGCCCTGGGGGAGGGCAGGCAGAGCCTTCTGGAAGCCGCCTGTCAGGGCACCAGAGGCAAGGCCCAGGTCCACCGACAGCAAAGGCCAAGCCATTCCCTGGGGAAGGGGCTTCAGCCTTGCTGGCGGTGGCCCTCAAGACTCCCCCCACACACACTTGACAGGTGATGAACGTGAGTTCTCACTGGGTCCACTGGTCCCCATCACGGCTCTTGAGGGGGCTGGGGCCCCCTCAAGTTTCACCGACAGCCGCG
>NW_010559141.1:0-1506 GCF_000687285.1 Phaethon lepturus | reverse complement strand
GTTACAACACTGGAATTCCAAGATGTTCAACATGCTTTCAGATCAAATAATATGCGAGGGTCAAACTTACTATGAAATGAAACAAATAGAAATTGGATTAACTGTTCTTAAATTCTGGGACTCCTGTGAATGCAGTTATGGTGTCTTTTGATTTACCTTGAACCAACTTTGCCAGTGGCACCGTGATAGTATTTTTATGTATACAGGATCTGTATAAATCCAGAATTGAACTGTATAATCTGTGCTGGGCTATCTAGGTGGTGGTGACTGGTTTTCTCTGTGTTACTTACTGGCTCACTCCATCCCTGCCCCTCTTCCCGTTTCCTCTCAGACTCATATCAGATAAAACATAACCATGCTTTCAGCATTTCAAGCTTTTTAGATAGGACAGAGACGTTTAAAAAAATCCAGCCCATCCTTGATCCCCTGTTTGGAGAGATCTGCTCCTGTAAACACTATATGGTGTGGCAAATGGCACCCGAATCTTGCAATTTTATTAAATGCTGTCTGAGGGCAGGCCTTATACCCCTTGCTCACTCGCTACAGATAGCTGCATCTACTTGAAGGAAGTTGTTTGCTCTGTAAAATATTCTTCATAATGAGATCGTGGGTTGGATCTTTAAGATGTTTAATATAGCATTTTTTCTATCACTGTTTTTTATGTCTTTGCAAAACAGCTAAAATATTTTCTCATGTAGACTTCTGTTGTTTTCCTTCACTGTTTGCTAACATGTTAGGAAGAGATCAGGCACATTTTTATCTCATTGTAAAGAGGAGACTTCCATGGAAACCACGGTGGATAGTCCAGGGAAGCCCGTCAAGTAGTTTAAGGTCAATCAACCTGCATTTAGAAACGAGGAACGGCGAGCCTTGCAAGCAAGCCTGCGAGTGGAGTCGGGAGGTCTGGCTGCCCGTCCAGCCACGCTGCCCATGTCGGCCCGGGGCAGGTGCCCCTCTGCTCTTCCCAGGTGATGCCCTTCCTGCAATGACCTGTCATTATTTAAGCAATTTTCCTGCAACCATAACTTCATCATTAAATTCCTGTCGCTATAGTCCATGAACGCAGAGGCTGCCCACATTGGCAGCGGGTCGAGCGTGTTTTGAAGCACGTCGGCGGTGCTGGCTGCGACTGTGGCCGGACTCTGCCCTCCTCCCTTCCCGTGGCTGCTAGCCGGCGGAAAGTCCTGTTTTTGTATGTAACCATAATATTTTTGTTCTGCGGCTGCAAAAAAAGCACAAGTTATCTAGCAGGGCTAATCCCAGGACAGTGGGAGTCCTGAAGTGGTTTATATATATAAAAAAAAAAAAAAAGCAAGAAATATAAAAATCTGTGTTGGTTTTTATTTGCTCTGTGGAAAACCAGGGGATAACAACTGTAAAAAGGGTGGAGAGAGAGATGTGACAAGAAGCCAGGAAAAAAAACAGTTTGAAGCAGTTTAAAGCAGATAGGATAATCTTTCTGAATCAGGACGATGGGAGGACAGCGAAAACTTTTACACAAAAGGC
>NW_010559140.1:6011-11102 GCF_000687285.1 Phaethon lepturus | reverse complement strand
GTGGGCAGCAGCGCGCCACACAGGCAAACCTCTCTGTGCTGGAGCGAGCGGTGGCAGCGCAAACCCCAGGCCGCACGCTCCCGGGTACGAAGGCCAGCCCTGCTCCGAATTTCACTCCCTGCCTCTACAAGCACCTGAAGGTACCTGTCCTGTGCCTTGGGGCATCAGGAACCGGGGCGGCAACAAGCCGCCTAGGCCCACCTTCTGCACCGGTGAATGACTGCGCGCGGCTGTGCCACCGGCCCGGAGCAGGATGGCCCCAGTCTACCGGCCTTTCCCCCAGACATACCTGCCTGGAACTGGTGGGTTTTTTTCCAGATTTAGTGGCCCACGCACATTGTGATTCTCTCATTACAAAAAAAAAAAATTCTACAAGAGAAGTGAAAAACCGTGGAAACGCTTTTCTTCTTCTTCGTCCTCTTCTCTAAGACATGTTACAGCCTACATCCAAAATCGCCCCGCCGTGCCCCTGTGAGCAGCATCACCGACCGGGGAGGCCGGCACTTGCCCAGGCTAGCAGATGCTGGTGAGACGACCACCCTCTCCGGGGCCTGAACCTGAAGCTGCTCCTCTGGGATTAGGAGCTTGGCTGCTGGGCGGCTATTTGCTCCCATGACAATTATTTTCTCCCACAACGTAGAGCAAATGATGGCCTCTGCTTTGAAAAATGTTGTTGTTATGTTGGATGGGGTCCCAGTAATCCCGCAAAGAAGGGAGTGGGAGAAGTTCTTCGCAGATGGACTTCTTGTGGTTTATTTACTGCCTGCTATCATGCAACCGCTTCGCTTACACAAGGCTTGTGCTCCACACGTAGGATGGCAGAGGACACGAGTGACCTGCAGCCCATTTGGTGCTACCACCTGTCACTGGGGCGGTGAACCAGGCATGGCGCAAATGGAAGCCCACCTCCTGCTCCAGGATCCCAGCGGGCTGGCGCCAGCAGGGCAGGGCTGGACGAAAGTCTCGTCCTGAGCACTCTGGGGAGAGGCCATGTGGGAGAGCTGGGCAGGTGGTGGCCAGAAGCACTACTCTGCCCTCCAGGTAAGCAGGGAGAGGGCTGCTGTGTGGTGCAGTCCATTAGCTGCTGCTCTTCATCCTCCAAAGCAAGCTGGTCACCTTGTCTCTCTTTCTCTTCCTTGGGCAACCATGTGGAACTCCTTGGAGAAGTTTCAGCAAAAAGACTTATCCCGGTTTTTGCACGTGTTAATATATGAGCTGTCTATAGCTCACGTGCCAAAAAAGAAGACATCCCTACCTGGGATGGTGGTGGCCCCAGAGCATATGGTGCTGTATGAATGAGGAATAAGTTGTCTGCTTCTAGCTAAGAAGTAGCCCACAAGGTGTTTTTACACCAGTGCAAGAAGAAGGCGGAAGAAATAAAAAGGGAAGGAAAAAAAAAGGAAGCTCACCAATAAAACATACATTTTGACCTGAGGTATTCATTCATCCTTCTAGCAGCAGGTCCAGCGACAGTCCCTTTGCCTGAGAAAGAAGACACTCCAAACACAGGTCAGGGGGTCAAATAGGAAGCTCAGACAGGAAAAAACTCCTGTTGGGCGGAGGATGAGGAGGGAAGAAGAAGAACACCGCTGGGGAGGCAGGTTTCTGTGGGCAGGGCTGGTGCAGGACATACAGGCAGGCGTCCAAGGGGCAGCAAGGGCTGCGGCAGCCCCTTGGTGCCTGGCAGATGTCCATCGGGCAGGATGGCTCAGGAAGAGAGGGCACAGCCCTGTGGGGTGACCTTCCTGCTGGGACTGCTGGAGCTGTTGGGAAGACTTTGCCTCTCCTTGTGAGAATGCATTTATTCGTGGCTAAAAATTAGTATCTAGTTTCCAGCCACCATCAATCTGCCATCTCTCATTGTTGGTTAATTCACTTAAAGAGATCTGAAAGAAATATATATAAAGAAAAAGACTTTTCCTTGTTAGTCACCTTCCAGTGATGTATAAATGCTCTGACAGATAATTATCAGTGATATTAATTCTAACTAGGGCAGAAAATGAACAGGTGAGTGTGAAATAGAACGTTATTTATAAAGATGTAATTGAAACAAAAACTATCCTGCAGGCCTGAGAGTTTAAGGGGAAAGGAAAAAGTCTTTGCTGGTATGTCCTTGCTGTCTCTGCTGGTGCTTGGCTGCTTCCTTGGGAGCGGGGAGGCCACCTCCCCGAAAACGACTGGAGCCTCGTCCTTGCACGAGTACCAGGACAGGGGCTGCAAGGGGCTCGGGCGGTCAGAGCTGGCCCCCACATCCTATTTCCAATGTGAAAGCACGTCACCCTCTCGGAGCTGAGGTCGTTTATTACTCTTCTTCTGAAGCGTAAGGTTGATTTATTTTGATACTGATTTAATTTCCCCTCCATTTTTTGTTAGCTGCTTTCTGGTGAAACCTGGGAGTACATTTCCAGTAAGCCTCTTTTTCTCCTCCCATCTCCTAAGCAGGAGGGATGGTCACTCGCCGTCCCTGCCATCCCGGCGCGGGGCACAGACGGGGGACAGGGCAGGCAGGGGGACATGGCTGCGCACGGCAGGAAAGCCACAGGAGCAACCCTTTTAAAGGGGAGGTCTGGTTTGGCCATAAAGCCATGGATGCTTTAGAAGCAACATCTCTTGGGCCTGCTCTAGGCTGAAATAAATAGCCAGCGTGGCAACAAGCTGAAAACAGACCGTGAAAAGCAGAAAGAGAAAGAGACCCTCAGCCCGCGGCAGAGAGGTCTGGTGCAACATCCATCAAGCAAACACATCAAGCAAACACCAGTGCTTGCTCAACCGTCCACAGAGGCATGTCAATGGTAAGACACATTTCAAAATGGAAAGCAAACTCTTACTGTTGCAAATGTGGCTGTTGGTACTCCTTGCAGTGCTGGGACACGGCAAATGCCCCCACCACTGGTGAGTCCCCTCTGGTCGGTGGCACTGGCCCTGCTTGCCTCTCTCTGGCTGGAGACCTGGTCCCTCTTAGACCAGTGCTTGCGGGTCCTACAGCTTAGGAGCTGCAAGTCTCACCATTGCAACACTGAAGCCCTTTTGCAGACACAGCCCTCATGGCTCTGCCAGAGGCCCGTGGGAGGCTGTGCTGCAACTGCTGGCCCCAAGTGCTGGCCTCACTTTCTCTAGGCAGATCCGCACATTCTCAGCCGGGCCAAGACCTAATTCGCTGGCCACAGACTGGCAGTGGCGCTGGCTGGGGAGAGAAGGCTTTTGCCAATTTGTTATTAAATCACAGCGCTATTTATGTCAACGTTAGGTTGTTTGGGGTTGAATGCACAGAAGAAGTTACGTACCCAGGTTCTGCCAGACAGCTCAAGGTGGTGGGGCAGGGAGAGATGGGTCTTTGGGCAGTCTTCTCGCAGCTGACTTGGCATCCTCGTCCCACTCAGTCTCTCTTGTGGCCAGCTTTATGGCTCCCACCATGCATGTACCAGGGGGAGAGAAGACTTCTGGGGCTGTGCTTTTGGATCTAGCAGATCAGGAACGACTGCGATGCTGAAGTCCTTTTGCTGCTTTATCCCTTGGTGTCCAAATTGCTCTGACAAAGTTGCAACAGTGGAGAGCTACATATAAAATGAGCAAGTGGTCCCAGTTTCATTCCCAGGATTTTCCCAAGCTTCTGGACTGTGAGGAGCTGCATGGTGGAACATTGCAGGAGGTCACCTCCCCTGCCCCAGTGACGATGGTGAGGACATCTACCTGGAGCCACGTCCCCCCAGGAATGGTGATGTACTTGTCCTTGCGGAGAAAGAGGCTGCAGTTCTTTCAGGGCCATTCGCCTTTCAGGAGCTGTTGAAATAATGCAGGAAGGCTTATGAGCAGATGTGGTTCCTGCACCACTTCTGCCAAGGCTTTGCTCTGCAGACATCAGCTGTGGAGAAATGTTTAAACCGAGCTGCAGTGCCGTATGCCCAGCGTTTGTACGTAAACAGCTTCTAAAAGCATGAGGGGGAGTGTGTAGCTCTTTCAGAGCCGACCGGATGGTTCTCTCGCTTGACATGTTCTCTTCTTGAAACAACATCACTTTGTTGAATTTTGTGGCTTTTTATGTGGAACAACATTAGCTCATCCAAGCCTGTGGTTTATTTGAAAATGAAATTCCGGTAAGCTTTTGTACCATCTGGCAATGTCCAACTGAATTGGGTTTAGCAAGAAACCACTGCACACGTGTGCACAAACACATACACACCAGAAACCTTATAATCATAATCAGTAATCGCAGGAAGCTTGGCATCATCGGGGCAAGAGGAGGGAGAGAAAATCAGTGCCCAACTCATCGCCCAGCCATATGCCTTCTGTGGGGCTTGGCTCCTTCCAGCAGAGGGCATTTTGCAAGCCGTCCTTCCTGTGCCGCTTCTACCCCTTCCTTCTCTGGCAACGCCTTTGACGTGAACTTCCAAGTAGATCCAGATGTAAATCAAACACAGCTGGGCGAGCTGCAAGACGACATGCCGCATCAAATTCACAGCTGCTGTCAGGTCATCACACTGGTTTCAAAGGCACGACTGATTTACGCCAGCTGAGGTCCTGGCCAGACATGCTGAGGAGGGACTGAAGCACACAGGAAAGGTCTGGGGCTGTGGTGGTGGCTTCTTGGTTGCTCCATGCAATAGCTGAAATGTTTCGTTAGGTGGGACCAGCCCTGGATTCCTTCCTAGCTCTTTTGGTCTGGGCTGTTAGCGGGGGACACAGCAAATTCTTGACATTTTGTCCATTCATTGCACTTCCCTTCCCTTCCCTTCCCTTCCCTTCCCTTCCCTTCCCTTCCCTTCCCTTCCCTTCCCTTCCCTTCCCTTCCCTTCCCTTCCCTTCCCTTCCCTTCCCTTCCCTTCCCTTCCCTTCCCTTCCCTTCCCTTCCCTTCCCTTCCCTTCCGGCAAATCCTTGACATGTTGTCCAGTCCCTTCCCTTCCCTTCCCTTCCCTTCCCTTCCCTTCCCTTCCCTTCCCTTCCTCCCACATCTGTGCACACAGAGGCCTCCGACTGGCAAAGCTGAAGGGAGAGAAAATGTGGCCATTACCGAGGTACACACGAGACCATGAGGCATCCACGTATCATCTCTCCCCTGCAAGAGTTTTGCCTAATCTCTCTCGGGCCTGCCC
>NW_010559140.1:0-5778 GCF_000687285.1 Phaethon lepturus | reverse complement strand
CCATACTTGGGTACTCACAGACCTGTATTAAATGTGCATGGTGGCTGGGGCAAGGGAAAACCGATGGTAGGGAATACAGGGTGCTGTATAGGACATGGGGGACAATTTACTGAGAGCCAAACACAAAGTCCGTTGGAGCCAGTACGCAGCTTTCCACTAACTGCAGCAGGCACAGCGCCCCGACACGTATTCTCCTCTATAAACTGAGAGGCGGGGGAACATAATGACTAAATATAGGTATTGTCTTTAAATTAACCTTAAAATATAGCAGAGATCTCTTTTTGAGAAAAAGCGATGGAAATGTAATGGACGAGCTCTGCAGATGCGCCCGCGCCACTGAAACATGTCAGATCTGTGGAGGTCATAGGTGCTGCCCTCTCCAAGGGTTCAGCTTCGTTGCCGTATCGCGGTCTGTAATTGCATGAACAGGACTTCTGATGGAAAACATCGGAGACATCTCCCTTCAGGATGCACTGCTGCTTTTCAATCATCTGCATCGCATGCGTTTAAAACTTGCGCATGTACACCTGAGAGTATTTTTCCCATGTGCTGGACGTGAAGAGAAACCAGTGACTCCCAGGAAGGGGAGATGCTCACAGCCCCAGCCTGACAGGGGCTGCTCTTGCCTGGCCGGTGGGTCCCAGCTCCTTCCTCCACGCCAGCTCACCAACACCTTCTCATCTCCTGCCCATCCTATAACTGCTAATAAAAACAGGAGTTTGGTTCACCTGAGAACACCTCTTAGGTTCCTAATTGAAAATATAAAGTAAAATCAATTACAGCAGTGAGGGCTTTTAACCAAGGAAGTGTTTCTAAAAGGTGGCCCTGGTGAGGTGCTTCACCAGCTGGGCTGTGGAAGGGAGGCTCACACACTGTGATAATCCTGCTCTAATTCTTTTTTTACAGGGATTTTTTGAAAAATATATATACAGTTTTGCCTGTGGCATATGCTGTACTAGGGTAGCAGCTCTTCAAGTACCATGTTTTCCAGCGTACGTGTGAGTGACAGCACCTAAAAACAGCAGCTGTTATATAAATAAGGCCGGCAATTCCGCAGCGAGAGCATGATGGCAGTGGGGAGCGGGGCTGGGCCCAGCACAGCCCCAGGGGACGATGTCCCTGCCTGGGACGGAGGGTGACAAAGGAGGGTTCGATGCTCAGAGCAGTCCCAGTCACCACCAACCTCCCCTCCATGCCAGACCATCCCTCATGGACCATCACCTCCGTCGGGCGGAGGCTGCTGTGCCCGTGCTGTTCATCACGAGCGATGCTCCCCATCACTGCTGGCCTGTAATACAGCAAATGGGTAAAAAGAATAACCAGTCTAAAATACACATTTGTGGTGTCTCACGGTTATTTTGCCAATGCTGTGTATAAGGATTAAGGTAGCCATTGTTTCAGAATGGTGTATGTTGTATCTTAATGAGCAGCTTAATTGTTTTACTTAGCAGGACATGGCCAATAAAGTATTAAGCCAAATCTGGCACTTGGCTTTTTTAATATTAAGATGCACAAGTCTGATTTGAACTGCCTGTAAATTTGCTGTATCTCAGCATGCAAATACTCGTGAATAATTTAGGCTTTCTTTAAGAAAGCTTGCAATATACGCAGGAAAGATTAATATTCAACAGACGTCCATCATCTAAGTAAACACTTTTTTTTCTAAAACTGTATTGAGTTCTCATAAATTCCCTTAATGGGACAGAAATCACACTGGCTCTTGTTCATGAAGTTTGTCTCTTTGCCTCAGTTTATTTATTTGGTAGGAAAACTTTGCCTGCATAAAGTTTAAAAATGTTTGACCCCTTGAAAGGACATGAGGTGACATTCTTCAAACACTTACTCAGCACCGAAAGAAAATAAAAAAGGGGATGGCAGGAGAAAAGCCGGGGCTGCAGGTTGTTTGAATTCGTAGGAAGACGTGATGGCCACGCCACGTGGTCGTTCCTAGATGGATATGGTTTGCTCATATACTCATATACTGGTGGACAGGAGTGGTGTGAGGACTGATGGTCACTGCGGCACTTCCAGGCCATACGTTGCACATACTTGTAATTGTTCTACACATATAACGCAGCAGTCAGGTACCAGGACTCCCACAATTCCATTTGGATGATGGAATTCACTGAAATGTAAGAGAGAGAGCTGAACTGTCCTGTGCTTTAGGCTTAGGTATCAGCAAGAAAAACCTTTCCCTCTGACACACCTACATCTGATATACCTATAAGAAAGATGATGTGAGATGGTGTCAGGAAAGGTGTGTGATTCACCCATAACAAGGTGGGTAAAAAAAAAAAAAATTACTAGACTGGGATTATAAAATAAGCATCAGCTTTGAAATTTGTGTCTGTACTCATAAACCAAGGACTTCTGTTTGGAAACAACTAGAGCAAAGTAAGAATGGGCCTCGGTTATGAATTCTGGCAGAAGTTCAAGTTCATCCAAAGTCTGAGGCAGTTTGTACCAGGTGGCTCAACCCTCCGGCAGGTGAGAACCACCTTTGTGTTTTGAACCCGGAGCTCAACGTTCTGTGGGTCCGGGTGCATTTGGGTATCAGTCTTTGGCTCGCACACCCTTTGGGTTCGCGGCAAGCCTGGCAAAGGATGAATTTCAGAGTATGAAGTCACGGTGGTAGATATCAAGTCGCAGCGGGGGAGAATTACTCTCTAAAAACTATTATTCTAAAATTAAATGCCCAAGACATTGATCGTTACAGAGGGTAACTGTAAGGGCTGGGGGGACTGAATCGCTTATTAGAAATTATATAGTCACATAGGGAAGTGCCAGGCAAGCAGTTCTGGTATAAATTCCGCTGCTCAGCACTTTTGGGAGAAGCAGCCAAGTTTCCTTAACTATGGGCTGACCCTTGGAGCATCTTCAGCCTCCGTCGCAGGCAGTTGGGTTTCCCGGGGTGGTGCTTGTGGACATGATACCTGTTTGGAGAACCAGAAATTTCCCCATAAAAGCAACAGTTAAATCCCCCTGCCTCATCCTACCAGTCCTTGGTAAGCCAAGATGTTCCTTGCCCAGGGAATGACTCTAGATACAGCTGGTCAAAAATCCTTCCTGCCAGCGGCACTGCCGGGGAGCGGGGTCCCTGCTCTGGGTGGGAGGGGGCAGCCTGGCAGCGGGTTGAGCTGGGTGGGAATTAGGAAGGACTCGAAATGAGGGGTGGGGTGGGGTGGCATGGCTTCTCCCGAGGTCAGAGGGAGTCTGCAAAGTGCAAAACGATGGTGAATCTGTATCTGAAGAATGCTTGCGCCTGTTTGGGCATAAAGCTGGTTGTGAGAAAAGGAAATCCAGACCAAAGTGGTGCTGAGGGTTTTGTTTTCTCTCCTTTAGCCAGCAAGTGTGAACACCGATGTTCTGCAGCTGTGGGCAGGTAGCAAGGGGCAGCAAGCTGCTGCCAATGCTCACATTTCCATATGCTCTGTCACCACTAGCAATACTCTCTCCGTGTTGTTTCCAAATAACCAACATAAGAGGGTAATTTGAGCACCTTATTATCACCTGCGTAAAAATCATGCTTCAGAGAAATGCTTCACCAGAGCCGCGTTGCTCTTGTTGGTCCACCAACTCCGAGACGTGGAGGCACCTCATTCCCACCAACCTTGATGCCTGATCCCAGGAGCCCGGCACCTCTGGGGATGCAGGTCCCGCTCCCAGCTCTGGGACATGTAGGGCTGGGGGCACCCCCAGCTCCCCTTGGGCCCATGAGGGTTGACACACCTGGACAGCCACTGGGAAAGGTGATGTCCATGAGCACACACTCCTCCACATATTTTGGCTCCATTCAACCATGGGATAAAACATCCATGGGTGTTTTCCCAAGATGTATCCCTCAGCTTGACATTCCTGTACAATACAAATCTGCCTAAAGCATTTGAGTGTTTTGAAGTCCTAAACATCACTATTTTTCTTGGCTGTGGGTATAAGGCAACAGGTGAGAAACTCTCCATGAGTCACCATCAGTGGAGGTTTAAAGAAAGAAGAGTCCCTCAGAATGTTTTGGAAGCCAAGGCTTGGTATTTCATTGAAATGCTGTGCTTGACGGGAAGAATTGAAACACAGCCATAAAAGAGATGCCAATGTCTAGTCCCTTCATTTCAAATTGCAAAGTCAGTAAGACTATTTATTTCAATAAATAGTCAAGGAAGTATCTTCAATCAAGTGACAGCTCATTCCCATACTGTAATTAAATTTGAAGCTCAATTACTATTGTATAAGTCAATGGCATAGACAGGATTATTACAGGAAAATCCCCAGGGATGCCAGGCCTGGCACAGAGAGGTAGAAGGAGAGTTCAACATGGGCTTTTACTGCTGCACTGTAAAGCCGAACGCAGCCCGGGCCGGGTCCTGCTGCTGGGCTGTGCTGGTGCTGCTGGTCCCGGGCTGCAGCCCTCGAGCCCTGCATCAAGCATCAGTCACGCGCTTGCCGAAAAATCGCATCTCCTCACTGCAAAGGGAGGTGCAAAGGTGCGTGCAGGTGGGTGTGAGCCCTGAGAAAATCACTGCGAGCTGGACATCAGCTTCTCGGGCTGGACATCAGCAGCACCCACGTCCCCGGGGGTGACCATACCCGGCCGCCCCTCGCCGTGCCTGCGTGCGGCTGGGCGCTGCCGGGCGCGGGTGGGAACTCCAGCAGAGGCGTGCGATTGCACGCTACCAGCTCGCTATCCCAACGGGCTGCCGAGCTCCTCGTCTCCCCACGGGAGGACGGTCTCTCCAGCTGCAGCAGGATCACACAGCCATGCCGGGCTGTGCCGGCGGGGTGGAGGGAGGCAAATCCTCGGCACCGGCAGGGCTGATGGCCTCCCAGGGTGAAGGACCACCCCTCCCCATCGCTCCCCGAGGTCAGACACGTCTGCTGGTGTCCAGCTTGCAGCTGTTTTCCCTCGGCTCGTCTCTGGTTACTGCCCGAGAGCTTCACTTCAGCCTTGCGGCTTCCAAGTCCTTCAGCTGCTTCTCCTGCTTGTGCTGAAGGAAGAGAGAAGGGACCAAAGCCTAAACTGCGTGTTCTCACCCCAGGGGACAAATAAGAAGAGTATAATCACATTTATTTGGCTTGTATTTCATGAAATTATAAAGAAACCCTTAAGTTCTGGAGAACCTGGGTGGCTCAGACGGCACGCTGCTGGGACGGTGCAGCCACTGTAACCAGCTCGAAGCCTCAGCGCAGCATAAGCTCAGGGCACATTTGACCATGGTGTGCTTGTTGGAAAGGGGGAATGTTTTGGGGGTTTTTTTTTCCCCCCATTTAAATATGCTCCTGAAGTTCAGAAGAAAACAGTGCCTCTAAGCTGCCAACAGAGAAGTCTAAGATAATGAATATACTTTTCACAAAAAAAAATCTGGTACTGTTGGAATAATTTATTACTGCTCACACACAAAAAAATCCCCATTATAACGCAATCCAGAAATTACATGATAATTTTCTTTCTTAAAAAAACAAACGTATCTTTCCTTTATCCCTCCCTGCCAAGTTTTGTTGTGTTATGAAGAAGTTTCTTGCCCTTGTCTTTCCTTTCTAGCTGCCTGTTTGTGTTCCAGGTGCCGCAGCATCACGTTTATATTTCTTTCCAGCTCTGCGTGAAGCAACGCCGTGATTGCACGATGCAATGGCTTTTCATAAGCCCCTTCACCCTCCCGCTTTCACTTTCTGGCATGGCACACTGCGGCAAGCCTGGTGATGAGGGTTTCACGGGAGTCAGGGATTTGACCGGCTGCCCACGAGCAGCCAACGTGACCGCGAGCTTCCCCACGCCACCGCCACGCC
>NW_010559139.1:382-2449 GCF_000687285.1 Phaethon lepturus | reverse complement strand
CTGAAGGAGGAGAGCGAGGCGTTCCCCGCGTCAAAAAAGCGCCGTAAAGCGATTAAAAGCGAGGTGCTTTGCTACTGCTCCCGCCGCCCGGCAGAGCGCCGCTCGTCGCTCGCGCGTTTTGGGTTTTATTTTAAATTAAGTCCTTCGAAGCGGCCTAGAGGGAGGGAGCTGCGGCACCACTCAGCGCGCCAGCGGAAGGAGCGAGCTCTGCTGCCGCTTTACCTGCGTAGTGATAATTAGCCAGGGGATGGGATTCGGACTTCGCAGGGCCCCCAGAAAGCAGCATCTCCAGAGCCTCCTGCAAGACGGAACACAACAAGACTTTAGTTTCCTCTCCGGAGGAGCAAAAAAGGTAAAATTCTTTTTTTTTTTTTTGGATGTTTTGCTCCTCAGGGATTCAGCCCGCTGTAGGAAGACGTCGCGCGTACTGGGCGCGCGCTTCGGGATCGCCTGGGCCCGCTGGGCGTTTGTGGAAGTATTTCCTCAGTCCACACCGAAGCGTTTCAAGAGGACGGAACCTCAGGAGATCTCTGGGGCTGCGGGACCCCCCCACCCCGCCGGCCTCGGGGGCTGCGGGCCCCCCCCACCCCGCCGGAGCCGTTTTCGGCTCAGCGGGGAGCGCTTAGGGACGTCGCGGTTGCCAAGCGCGGGACGCTTCCCTCGCGCGGACCCGGGGTTTTACGGAACGCGGCAATTCCTTCTTTCCCAGCGCTCGGGCCGGCGGGACTTACACTCCAAATCGCCAGGTAATTTACAGAACAAGCTCTTATTTACGCACCGGGACGGGGTACCTCACGCCCAGCGGCGTTAAGGCAAGACCGCGGCAAGCGGCAACTCTGCGAGTTTAGCAGCGGCCGGACTCCAGCCCGTGGAACAGGGAACTGGGAGCAGCTCCCAGCTCGCCCCAGTAACAAAGGCTGCCCCAGTCCGTTTTATTTTGGCCAAATTGGCCAGTTATGGCCAAAGAGCGGCTTCTTACCATAACGTTGCCCTGCGCTTCGTGCAGGCAATGCAGGGCGAGCTCCAGGTTCTTTCCTCCCCCCGGCACGACGCTGGAGGAGGCCATGTTGAGCAGTGCTGTTACTGCAAACGCAAGGAAAACCGAGAGACGGTCAGTATCCGTCCGGAAAGGAGGGAAGGCGCGACGCAAGGCGGACGGGGTGCGGTAACCGGGGTCGGGAACGCCCCAGGCCATCACAGAAGCTGCTACCGAGAGCAAAAGTTACTATTTGCTCGCTGTCCCAGTGGAGGGGGGCCGGGAATCTCCTTCCCTCGTGGGAAGGGGGCAAAGAAAAGGAGGGAGAGAATCTGAGAGTGCAAAAAAAAAAACCCCAAAAAAACCCTGGAGTTTTTGAACCCGGGTATTTTGGGGCCAGCCTGGGCAGAAAAGCATCCGAGAAACCTCTATCCTGCGTTTCCGGGTTCGTGGCGATGTCTCCCCAGGGCTTCCACACCAACGACGCTGCCTCCTCCTCCTTTTCCAAATGGGATCTATCCTGGAGGTTTGGAATCTCTGCCTGAAAGCAGCTTCCAACGTTGATGTGCCTAAAGCAGGAAGAAAGAGGCGGTGAGGAAGGCGAGCTGCGGACAGACACGCCGCGACGGCACCACGCCGCGACGGCACGCTGCGCTGGGGGCGAGGGGATACGCGACGAGCGAGGAAGACGTACAGCACGTACGCAACGCGTCTCCCCGCGAAGCACGCCTAGCTCTCCCCTAACAGCTTTCCACGGGCGCCTCTTCGCGCCAGCGGCACCGCTGGGAATCCAGCGACCGCCCCGGGAATCCCTTCGTCCCCAAGCAAGTTTGTTCTCCCCGCCGCAAAACCCGACAAAATTTGGGCGGTTCGCTTCGAGCCTCGCGGCGAGCGGCCAAAGGGAGCGAAGGCTGCGAGCACGGACCAACAAAGGACGGCTGAACGCGGCGGAGGAGGAGCGGGGCAGGCATCGTTATTTATGACGCCAGCCTCACTCGTAGATGAAGTCACGCGACGGCACCGGGCACGTCGCTGCAGCTTCGTTCTGGCCAGCACGTGGTATCGTCCGGCCAAAAACCGCTATTTATTTG
>NW_010559139.1:0-295 GCF_000687285.1 Phaethon lepturus | reverse complement strand
GAGCCACAGGAACGTGGGAGGGAGAAGGTCAATGTCAACCTCGAAGGCCTGCGCGGCCCCCACGCTTGAGCCAAGCGCGCACCGACTCCTAACCGGCGGCTCCCTCCTCCCCCGTTCACCGTTACTCTAATCGCTCTGCCGTAACTCACGGCTCAACGCCGATTTCGGCATTATCCTTCACCAGGCAAAATCCGAAGTCCCCGTCCATTCTGCCTGAAAGACAGGGAAAAAAAAAAAAATCACGCTCGAGGTGAAAATCGTTCTGCCGAGACCGTCCTTCAGCCTGGCTTCACCT
>NW_010559138.1:585-793 GCF_000687285.1 Phaethon lepturus | reverse complement strand
AGCAGCTTATTTTGCATTCCAGCCGCTCGCCCTGTGCTGCTCCACTGCCCCCGTCCCTCTCCACCCTCCCTGCCTGCCCTGCTCTGCTGCTGCTCAGCTTTGCACAGGGCTGCAGCCCCCGTCCCCGCTCGTCCCGGGGCAGGGGCTGTACCCCAGCTGCCCCCCTGCACCCTGCTGCTCCCCGTGCCCTCCCGGAGCCTAACGCCAC
>NW_010559138.1:0-210 GCF_000687285.1 Phaethon lepturus | reverse complement strand
GAGAGCGGCAGCCTGGCTCCAGCCGGACGGCACTGCTCGGACCCCTGCGTGGAGGGGCTGCGTGCCAGGGAGGCAGCTCTGCTGGGAAGGGGAGAGGAGAGCGAGGTTTCTGAGAGGAGAGCGAGGTTTCTCTCTTGGGGGGTCTGGGGCCTCTCGGGGTGGGCAGCCCCTCTCCAGCGAGGCGAGGGAGTTATTTGGCATGGATGGGGT